>NW_005187865.1:231889-235461 GCF_000239375.1 Pundamilia nyererei
TGTGTGTGTGTGTGTGTGTGTCTATGTTTTGAGAGGATTACACAGCAGCTTTAGGCATCATGTGTTTTACCAAAGATGAGTTATAAATGGAGCCATGATGCTGTTGCACTCGGTTCTAGCGTTCCATTTTCTCCTGTTCTGCTCTTTGTAGTTAAATTCTAATGAAAAATACAATTATCCTCCTGGTTCTACTGCGTTCTGTCAGATGAGTGCTGTGCCAGCAGTGTTATATAAGACAATATTCTAAACTTGGGCAAAGCACCAAAATCGTGACAGATAAGCGTGCATACAGAAGCCAAGCTGAGCCAGAGCCTCGCGCATACACCGCGTTCACAGGCTACACGGTGTGCATCCACACAGCTGCAAACCCACGAGGAAGACGCTGTTCGGCTTTATTATTCAATGTTGTTGATTGGTTTATTTACCTACCAACAGCTTCCAGCACAGCAGCCAAAACGAGATCATCTCCAGTCGGCCGCGGCGCGCGCATTCCTCTCCACCGCTCCCCAACGGCAGCGCGAGCAGCCAGGCGGCCACTCTCTGGCGCGAGGAGGGACGCATACAAGCTGGCGGCTGCCGCGAGCGTACGTGTATGTGGTGGAGAGAGATAGAGAGAACGAGAGCAGCGGGGGAGAGAGAGGCAGGCTGTATCGACCTGAGCTAGTGTGTGAATTAGAGCAGAAGAGATCGATTTTTATTGGCAGACTCTTGCACATCTCTCTCTCTTTTTACTGTACGCCTGGTTCCGACCCCCCCTCCCCATCTGCGCCCGCTGCATCCGCCGTTCACGCCCCCCAGGCTTCAACACTGTAAAAGATAGCTATCTTAGCAAGTAGGCTAGGCCTGTGGGGGATGTACAGTTAATATCTACTGTTAGCATCACGAACATAATCTTTGTTTGTATATGTTAACTGTTATGTGAATTGCTTTAGACTGCGAATTCATAATTTACTGTTTTTAATGGATTTTATCTAATTACTTAATTTATTTAATTTTATGTAGGTAATTACATTATAACTATAAATACTGCCACATATTATATTCAGGTCTGTGACGTCATTAAACACTTTCCTTATGCCTTTGAGGACAGGTAGTTTCAGGTCATGCAAAAACAACTTTAATTTGCACATTTATGGTCATTAGAGTTAGAAAGCAAGATAAACTAGGCTACTCTCTGTCATGGTCCCTGGGTCTATGTGTTAACAGACCTCTCTGCATTGAATCATATCTCTTATTAACCTCTGTCTCTCTTCCACAGCATGTCTTTGTCCTGTCTTCCTTCTCTCTCCCCAACCAATCACAGCAGATGGCCCCGCCCCTCCCTGAGCCTGGTTCTGTCTGAGGTTTCTTCCTGTTAAAAGGCAGTTTTTCCTTCCCACTGTCGCCAAAGTGCTGCTCATAGGGGGTCATATGATTGTTGGGCTTTTCTCTGTATGTATTATTGTAGGGTCAACCTTACAATATAAAGCACCTTGAGGCGACTGTTGTTGTGATTTGGTGCTGTATAAATAAAAGTGAATTGAATTGAATTAAATTGGGTCTTGGACCCAGACTCTTGCAGAGTGTGCAAGAGTGCAGAGTTTCCTGTTTGTTTGATTTTTCCATATTTATTTACATTTTCAGTTTTTGGTTTCTCATCTGGTTCTGTTCGGTTGGTTGTATTTTATTCCCTGAGTCCCTGTGTATTGCTTCCCTTGTTTTTCCATCTCTGTTTTCCTTTTGTGTGAAGTCATTCATTATTTACCTTGTTCTGCCGTCTCTCACATTTTACTTTGGTAAGCATTTCTCTCTGTGTCATGTGCTGACTTGTACTTCCTCATTTCATGTGGTCTGGTGTCTGCAGCTGTTTCCCAACTGTTCCCCCTCCCATCATTATCTTATGCATACATTTTCTCAATTTCCATTTGTCCTTTGTTGAGTTGTCCCACATAGCTGTGCTCTCCCTAGTTTCCCCAGGAATTGCTTTCTTCAGTTATTCCTTAAGGCCTTTGGATATTTTCTCTTTTTGGACTGTGAGTTACTTTTGTCAGTTTGGCAGTAAGCACCTCTGTATACTGCATTATGCTTTTGGGTGGGTAAGCCGCCACCACACTTCACACAGCTAAATCTGACACTCCCATTGGCTCCATGTTGTTAATCACAAGGTGTTAGCCAGTAAGCATGGGTTACAACCAGATCCTCTCCTCATTTGTCACATCCAGTTCCAAACACCAAAATGGTGCTGGCATAAACGCTCAGCGCTAGGCTTCATATCAGGACACCTTTGGGTGAGGGCACACTGGCTATGGCCGTCTTTTATTTACTGGTTTTGTGATAGAGGTTGATAAATGTTTAATAAGTAGTTTAAAATGTTGTTAGATAATGTTTGAATAAATTAACGTAATACTGTAACTTTTTTTGATATGATGTCACAACATCGCATTTGCTTCTTCTCATGTTTTATTTTATTGTCTTTCTCTTGTTCATTAAATAACTTGTAAATTACTTTGGTCAACTTTGTTGCTTTTAATTGTGCTATAGAAACATATTGTGACACTAACAATTATAGTAAAATAATAAAATAAAGGAAAAAAACAAATTGAAATAGATGTTGCAGTTTTCTGTCCCAATGTTGCAATTCCATCAGAAGTAATGGCTAAAATAAAATCCCACAGCAGGAACATTTTTAACACTCTTATATCGTCTGTGTTTGTTAGAGAGCAAGTTCGTGAACGAGGTGAGCTAAGTTCAATTCAATTAAATTTTCCACAGAAGAGGTGCCTGAAAGCAAAGGCTCTGCCTCACATACTACTTTTAAATATCATAGGAACGATAGGGAAGAGAGCATTCTCAGACTGAAGTTCTCTGTTGGGGTGATATGGTACTATGGTGCATACCTCATCCCCAGCTCCTGTCAGGATTGGCCTGGTAAACGCCAGATCGCTGGTGAACAAATCTTTTATTCTGAATGAGTCATTCACCTCCTGGAACCTGGACTTCATGTGTGTCACAGAGACTTGGCTTAGCTCTGGTGAGTCCAGTATTTTATCAAAACTTTTACCAGCGGATTGTTCCTATTTTAACACACCAAGGACATCAGGGAGAGGAGGAGGTAAACAGTGTTTTTTACAGCCCTCGTCTTCCAGCTTTGAGCTCACGTGTTTTGAAGTTAATCGCTCTAACTCTGTGCTCTTTCCTGTTATTTATCGTCCCCCTAAATACAATAAGAATTTCATAAATGACTTTTCAGAATTTATAGCTGGGATTATGCCCAACTATGATCATGTTCTTATTGTGGGAGATTTTAATATCCATGTCTGCTGTACTGACAAACCTCTGGTGAAGGAGTTTTTAAGCCTCATTGACTCTTTTAATCTGGTCCAGCCCGTACCTGGTCCCACACATGAACACGGACACACACTAGACCTGGTCTTGTCACACAGTCTACCTGTGTCTAACGTGGAAGTGACTGACACTGCTTTCTCTGACCATATGGCTATATTATTTGATGATGTGTTTTCGCGCACTACAGTTCAAACCAGCGCTCCTGTTCGCCGCTGTCAGATTAGTAACCCTTCCACTGCTGCCCAGTT
>NW_005187865.1:235639-245598 GCF_000239375.1 Pundamilia nyererei
TTTGACTTTATTTATTTTCTGCTGTGTTTTACTTGCATCTATTTGAAAAACTGAGTGTAAACACAAAAAATATTTTATTATATGAGCTGGAATGTGCAGAAAATAGGTTTAAATGTTCAACAAATTTCTTCCAGTCAGAGAATGTTGCATATAATTAAATGTTTGCTTGATGCATAAAGTTAAAAGATTAAAACTAATAAAACAAGTTTTAAAAAGAGACATTTTCATTTGATCACATTTTGTATGATGGATTATGCAGAAAAAGTAGAATTGGGCCAAAAGATCTATTGTTTTATTACCTGTTCAGGGTTTTAAAAAGTAACTAAGTAACTAAGTAATTAATTACTTTTGAAAATAAGTAATTAGTAATGTAACGAGATTAGAAGTAATCAGTAATTAGTTACTGATTAGTTACTGATTTCTTTTTTCAAGTAACTTGACCAACACTGCTTGGGACCCCTGGCAGAGTATTTTAAACCTGTTGTTTCTAACCTGGGTTTTAAAGATGGACAGTGATTTTAAATTGGACACTCAAATTAGGGCTACTGTCAAGTCCAGTTTTTATCATTCAACGCGTTTTTACCTGGAGGTACCCAGGTCCAAGAGAAAGCTCAGAGGGGATAGGGCCTTCTCTATTGCTGCTCCTAATCTGTGGAACAATCTTCCCCAGCACATTAGAGAGGCCCCTCACTGTCCACTTTTAAAACACGTCTTAAAACCCATTTTTACTCTTTGGCTTATGACAAAGTCTGACCCTGATTTTATTGTTTTAATCTAATTATCATTTTATACTATTTTATTATTGTTTTTGCTATTTGTGCTAATTTTATTATTTTAAATGTCATTTTATTTATCCTTTTTTTAATCTTTATTTTATTTTATTTTTACTTTACTTTTAAACTTATTTAATGTATCATTTCTGGGATGTCAACTGTACAGCACTTTGTGTTCAGCTGGGACTTATTCTAAAAGCGCTATATAAATAAATTACTTGCTTGCTCGCTATGACATCTTGAAGTTAAGATGGGGCCTGATTATTTAAGACCTTGTATGTGAGGAGCAGGATTTTGAATTCTGGATTTAACAGGAAGCCAATGAAGGGAAGCCAAAACAGGAGAAATCTGCTCTCTCTTTCTAGTCCCTGTCAGGACTCTTGCTGCAGCATTTTGGATCAGCTGAGGGCTTTTCAGGGAGTTTTTAGGACTTCCTGATAATAATGAATTACAGTCGTCCAGCCTGGAAGTAATAAATGCATGAACTAGTTTTTCAGCGTCACTCTAAGACAGGATATTTCTAACTTTAGAGATGTTGCACAAATGGAAGAAAGCAGTCTTACATATTTGTTTAATATGTGCATTGAAGGACATGTCCTGGTCAAAAATGACTCCAAGGTTCCTCACAGTGTTACTGGAGGCCAAGGTAATGCCATCCAGAGTAAGAATCTGCTTAGATACCATATTTCTAAGCTTTTCAGGGCCGAGTACAATAACCTCAGTTTGATCTGAATTAAGAAGCAGAAAGTTAGCGGCCATCCAGGTCTTTATGTCTTTAAGACATTCCTGCAGTTTAACTCATTGGTGTGTGTTATCTGGCTTCATTGACAGATAGAGCTGGGTGTCATCTGCATAGCAGTGAAAATGTATGCTATGTCTTCTAATGATGCTGCCTAAGGGAAGCATGTATAATGTAAACAGAATTGGTCCTAGCACTGAACCCTGTGGAACTCCATAATTAACCTCAGTGTGTGAAGAGGACTCTCCATTTACATGCACAAACTGGAGTCTATTAGATAGATATGATACAAACCACTGCAGCACAGTACCTGTAATACCTACAGCATGTTCTAATCGCTCTAATAGGATATTATGGTCGACAGTATCGAACGCTGTACTGAGGTCTAGCAGGACAAGCACAGAGATGAGTCCACTGTCAGAGGCCATAAGAAGATCATTTGTAACCTTCACTAAAGCTGTTTCTGTGCTGTGATGAGCTCTGAAACCTGACTGAAACTCTTCAAATAAACCTCTGCAGATGATCTGTTAGCTGTTTGACAACTACTCTTTCAAGGATGTTTGATATAAAGGAAGGTTGGAGATTGGCCTATAATTAGCTAAGACTGCTGGGTCTAGAGATGCTTTTTGAGTAAAGGTTTAACTACAGCCAGCTTGAAGGCCTGTGGTACATAGCCGATCATTAGAGATAGGTTGATCATATTTAAGATCGAAGCATTAATTAATGGCAGGACTTCTTTGAGCAGTTTTGTAGGAATGGGGTCTAACAGACACATTGATGGTTTGGAGGAAGTAATTATTGAAGTTAACTCAGAAAGATCAACTGAAGAAAAAGAGTCTAAATTATGATCTATTGAAATATTGAAAGTAGCCATACGTAATAATATAGATCTGTGGGATGTTATGAATATGTTTTTTTCTCCAATTGTTAAATTTTATTTGTGAAGAAGTTCATGAAGTCATTATTAGTTAACGTTAAAGGGAAGGTTGGCTCAACAGAGCTCTGACTGTTTGTCAGCCTGGCTACAGAGCTGTAAAAAAAAAACTATGATTGTTCTTATGTTATTTACTTAGTGACGAATAGCAAGATGTTTGAACTTGCTCCTGCCCTCTGTCCAGCAGATCACATCTAAACAGACAACAATAATGCACATGCACAACAATAACTGGGTCACCTTGGATAAAGAGCACAGCTGAAAGAGAACAATACAGACTGAAGGGGAAGAGAGGGAAACTAGGGGGAGAGAAAGAGAGGAATGGGTGGTCGCTTTGCTGCCATGACGGGGAGCAAAACTGAGATTTAACCTTCAGATACAAAATTATTGTTAAACTGCAACTGGAGTAGATGGTCAATGTAATGAATTCTGGGTTTAATCTGGCACTAATCTGCTTTTAATCCCTTATTGGAAGAAAAGATTTTGATGAAGTCTTTCAGGCAGATTTGGAAGTGATTTTATATCGAAGTATCTCTACAGGCTACAGCAGATGGTGACATTAACTGGACGTAGTCTAATTGGCATCCTTCCCAGTGAGGAGGATGAGCCAAGGGAGGATCAGCTATATCCTTCACCAGAATCTCAATATTGTTTCCTATTTAATCTGTAGAAAACGCCCACAATACTGAATTATTAACAAGGCTATAGGAGTGGATGTGAGCATATATGGTTGACTACGTCTTTGAGTTAGTCCTCTTATGCCTGGGAACCTGCCTAGGGGATCGCAGGTGGGATAGACTCCAGCTCCCACACAACTCTAAATTGTTTGATTTGTGACTGAAATGGTGCAAAAGACGGGGCCATGTAATATTTGTTGGTTTTGTTTGTCTATTTCCTCTGTTCTGTCTCCATCTGCATCTTTGTCAGTATAAGTTTCTCTTTGAGTTACTTTTGTGATTTAATAGTTTTCTGTTGTTTCTGGTTTGCTTTCTTTTCCTTCTTATCCTGATTTTCTGTAATTTGTTAATTTCTTCCACCTGCGTCTCACTTCATATCTTTCTCCGTGTCTTTGTCGATATCTTTTGTTGTTTTACATTTGAATCTTTCATTTTAAATTGCTAACACACCAGAAAACACAAAAGTCCCATTGGCTGAAATGTTTCAAGGCTTTATAAATAAAGTATTGTGGCGACACACTGGTGCCTGGACTTAATAATAATAAGAAGAAGAAGCTCCATCACAAGTTAAAGCACTTATTGTGACTTGCTAAAATGACGTGTATGTGTTTTGCTCAGGAAGCTCAAACCCTGAACCAAACATGCCAACGATTTTCTGTTCTGACAAATATCTCTATAGCACCACCTCCAAAAATATATTGCCTACATCATTTCAACACAATTTCACAACCACAGATTATATTGGTTTTATATATTTAAAATGCTTATCATGTAGGTCTTTGTACGGTGTATGCTTTCATCTCTCTCACTTTAGGCCAGTCAGTTAATCCTGTGATGCTTATTCTGTTGTGTGTCTCTGGACATTTCTTTTTAATTTATACCTGTTTGCGTATCACACAGTGGGCTATATCTCGCTTCAAGGCTTCTATTTGCATGTTGCATTTATGTGTAAGTTGTATGATATATAAATTATTAATAGTAATGAAACATTACTTGAGCTAAAAATGGACAAAAAATGGAGCTAAAAAAACAACTTTTGATGTGTCTGTAATGGTTCATCTACCAATACAGAAGTGCCTAAAATGCAGTACCACTGAGGGTCGGTAGGTCTCGCCTATTCCCACTCACACTCCCACTGAAAAATTGTGACCTTATCTCATGAATGTCAATCTGATGTCAGTGCAGTCCTAAATCATGAGATTTGGGTGTCCCCCAGCAGCTCTATCCACTTGTGCAAATATGGTCTGTTCCTAAATTAAGGCCACCATGTGGTCAGAAGGATTGAAGAGGAACGCTGAAACTTTGTGTTGGGAAAGTTTCAGTGACTTACCATTATTCTAATTATTGAAGTTAATTCAGAAAAATCTTTAACAGAGAAGTTTTTAGTGGGAGGAACGTTTTATCACTCATCAGGTGACGTCTTCAGTCTCAGCTGACTGCAGGTTTCCAACCTTATAAACAGGACATTCGTACAATGACTGAAACCAGCACCACTGAATGAACAATGGGCTGGGAGGTCAGTTCATTGATTATTAATTAATATGCAAATGTCATGTCAAATGTCAATGTCATGGCCATTGATCAACAACCACTGATCAATGGCCATGAGTACCATTCACAGAGAGTTGGGGAATGGCTGCAATCACAGCATTGTAAGATGGTGACAGATGTACCCTTAGGCCCCTCCTCCATTCAGAGATGGTCTTTCTCTTTTCACGTAAACGGCCTCCTTGACTCCGCCCTCAAACCAGCGTTCCTCCCTGTCCAGGATGTTACATCCTCATCATTGAAAGAGTGTCCACTGGCCTGTAGGTGTAAACAGACTGCAGAGTCCTGGCCTGACGAGGTGGCTCTGCTGTGTTGTAGCCAGAGGTTGTTTGGTTTCCCCGATGTATAAATCCTGGCACTCCTCCTGCACTTAACAGCGTACACTATGATACTCTGTTTGTGTCGGGGACCCGATCCTTGGGGTGGACCCGTTTGGCGCAGCATGTTTTGGGGTTTAAAAGCCACAGAGACGCGGTGTTTAGAGAAAATGCGTCTCAGCTGTTCTGATATTCCTGACACATATGGGATCACTACAGGTTTTCACTTAAGCAGCGGTTGTCCTTCTCTCCTGGATTGGATGGAGCTTTCTTGTTGACAAAAGTCCAGGTGGGATAACCACTTACTCAGGGCCTTCTTGATGTGATGTTCTTCTGCTTCTCTGGCTGCTGTGGGGATCCCTAGTGTTTAAAAATCCACTAATACATAATATAATAAAAACATCCAAGATTAAAAATACTGTATGAAAACTACAACAGTGGCTCTAGTGGACACATTTTCTGTGTTTTACACTCAGTTTCACTTCAGCTCTTTGTAACTTTCCTCGGCTCCACAGCTGCACTGTCTGTGCTTCTAATTCTGTATATATTTTATTTTATGTTCATCTTTGTTTATTTTATTCTTCTTCCATCAGCTCTGTTCCATCAACTTCAGTTATCAATTAAACACAGACCTACAATACAAAATAATATTCAAATACTACTTTTTCTCTTACACTTACGGGACTTTTCAGCTTCACAACACTTGGGATGGAGTTCTTACTGAAAATAGAAAAATCCCTGGTCCCAACAAAGAATAATTTCAGCACCTGTTAGTTCACATTGTTGTCAGCATGCGATCAGGCTTTCAGAAAACTTTAAAGGCAGGCAGAAAATTGAAGAAGGGCTGATTCTTACCTGCTTTCCCTGCTGTTGGAGTGCTGATTGTGGTTGATAAGACTACTCTGAAACTGATAAAGGATCTTATCTTTCTGCTTCTTTAACTCTTTCTGATGTTATTCTGGTCTTTCCACGTTCACTCTAACCCCGAGTCTCTCGTTCTCTCGTCCATATATCTCACTGCCAGCAGGGTGCATTCTGAGTATGTGTGGGCAGCAGCCAATCAGAAAACAGCAGCCTTTGCGACACTGGTGGCACACACATGTTCAGCCTCACACTCTCATACTGACTCACTTTTTACAGGCTACATAGCAAACGATGCTCTCTCTGTCTCTCTCTCTCTTTCTCCAACAGAGAGAGAGGCACATCTGTCATCTGCTACTCTCATCCAGCCAGAGGATTTTTGTATGTTAAAACTTGATAATCTCCTGGCAACGCATGGTCCCTGCAACACTGAGATTGAATGATTTTATGTTTAAAGTTTCCTTGCAGTCCTTGTGCTTCATGTAAGGCTTGAAAAAGCTGGTACTTACTTGCTGGTTTCTATGTAATGTTGGGTTAAGAATGTTATATAATCTCTGATGTCACGTCAAGCGCATCAATGGAGGGTTTTTTCTGAATTCAGAATAGTAACAGAGAGTGTCAGCCAGGCCTCAGGATGGAACATGAAAATATCAGTGATATGAAATAAAACATTAAGCTGTCACCATAATGAAAGTGTCCTGAAGGAGTATTTAGTATAACCAACACTCCACAGGCCCTCTTCTGTGTTGTTCTCACAATATTAAGCATCTGAACTGGATCTTATGTTTGAACTGAAATCCTTTATTGTCATTGTACACAGTACAACGAGATTTAAAGATAACTTCTCTTTAAATACAAACAGTAAAATAAGAAAGCAACTCTAAGTACTAATGTGTTTCAGTTCCATCAGAGATGCACCACTGATAGCGAGCCTGTATACTCCAAAGGATATAGGAAATTTTTCCCAAAAGAATTTCACATTTCAATTAATCTGACCACAGAACAGGTTTCTACTTTGCTTCAGTCCATTTTAATTTAGTTTTCTCGGGTGGCTCGGTCGTAGGTCAGCAATGGCAGAAATGCCCTCAATAAAATGTTAAACTAGTCCATAAATGACATGGGGAAAGACCTTGATCAAAATTTAAGCAGAATACCAACTGATAAACTGTATGAACCTGTGGACACTTCTTGGTCCAGACGTGCAACTGCAGATGCTTGCTTCAGTTGGCCAAACAGTTCCTGGTGACACCAGCTTCTTCTGGTCCTTGTAAATAAAATGGTTCTCAAATGCTGGGGAAGTTGTCTCAGCAAGGGAGATACCATGTAAGCCCATCCACTGTGGAATGGTTATTATTTGTCAGTCAAAACACCTGAGTTATATAAGCACACATATCCAGTACCCCAAACACAGTACCAAAGAAAATATCCAGTACACCAAACAAAGTCAGAACTAAATAAATAAAAAAGCCTTTGCATTATGTAAAAACATTTTCACTGTCCATTATGTAATTTACAATGTTTTGGTCTATTTGATTATTTTATAGATTACTCAGGTAGATTCTTTAATACGGGATGCAAAAACCTAAAACAAAATAAAATAAAAGGTCATATTTCCAGGATATTTGAGTCGTTCTCCCTCCATTAGTTTGGATTTTATAATACATTTGAAATGTGAATCACAAGTGCAAGGATTCCTTTGGCTGTGCAACAACCAATGCTGCCACTAGATATAAAGCTCCTTGAGGAGACTGTTGTTGCAATTTGGCACTATGTAAATAAAATTGAATTGAACTAGATGACACCCATGAGTGCAAAGAGTAAAGCTCTCAGTAAAGAACCAAGTTTTGACACCGTGTGCCGAGCTGGTCCAGTCACTTTTCTCACATCGGGTAATCACAGAGAAAGTCTTACACTGTTCACCTTCACCCACCAGACTCGCCACTCATTTTAGGTTATTCCTGGCTCCAGAAACACAATCCCCATATAGACTGGTTAGGGAATAAAATTATCAATTGGAGTTTGTTCTGGCTTGCCCACTGTCTTGTGTCAGCCCTGCCACCTGGATCCATGAAGGAAGATGACTCCCACATCGACATCCCAGACCTTACCACTGTCCCTCTCGGGTATCATGACCTCCAAGAGGTGTTCAGTAAAGACAAAGCACTTTCGCTTCTGCCACATAGACCATATGACTGTGCCATTGATCTCTTACCTGGCGCTCCACTTCCCTCCAGCCGTCTGTTCAACATTTCCAAGCCCAAAAGAGAGGCAATGGAGAAATACATTCATGATTCTCTGGCAGCAGGGATCATCTGGCCTTCATCCTCTCCTGTAGGCGCAGGATTCTTTTTTGTGGCTAAGAAGGACAAGAGCCTCCGTCCATGTATTGACTTCAGAGGTCTCAACGCTATCACCGTCAAGAACAAATACCCCCTGCCACGCATCAGTGCCGCGTTTGAGCCCCTGCAGGGGGCCACTATTTTCACTGAATTAGATCTCCGCAATGCTTAGCATGTGGTCTGTATCAGGGAGGGTGACGAATGGAAAACAGCTTTCAACACCCCGCTAGGCCATTTTGAATACCTGGTCATGCCCTTTGGGTTAACCAACGCTCCAGCCGTGTTCCAAAGCTTGGTCAATGATGTGCTGCGGGACTTTCTGAACCGCTTTGTCTATGTCTACCTAGATGACATTCTAATCTTTTCCAGGAATCTCCAAGAACACAAGGTCCATGTTCGGGTCGTGCTACAGCGTCTGTTAGAAAATAGATTCTACGTCAAGGCTGAGAAGTGCGAGTTTCATGCACCTTCTGTCACATTTCTGGGATACGTTTTAGCTGGAAGGCAGGTGAAGACGGACCCAGCCAAGATCCGGGCAGTTCAGGAAGCCCACACCCACCACTCGCAAGCAGCTACAATGCTTTCTGGGCTTCGCTAACTTCTATCGGCGCTTCCTAAGGAACTACAGTCAGGTAGCCACATCACTCACCACACTCACCTCCGTAAAGCGCCAGTTCTCCTGGACGTCTGAAGCTGAGGCTGCTTTTCAAAGACTGAAACATCTCTTCACCTCAGCTCTTGTGTTGATCCAACCAGACCTCAGAAGGCCATTTGTCATTGAAGTAGACGCTTCAGACATCGGTGTAGGAGCTGTCCTCTCCCAACACACAGGCCCCAGAGAGAAAATACGTTCTTTTCACGACGGTTTTCGCCAGCTGAAAGGAACTATGATGTTGGGGACAGAGAGCTACTAGCCATTAAACTTGCTCTGGAAGAATGCCCCCACATATTAGAGGGAGCGGAGCACCCATTCACTATCTTCACCGATCACAAGAACCTTTCCTACCTTAGGACAGCAAAGCGACTGAACGCCCGCCAAGCCAGGTGGTCTTTCTTTTTTGATCGATTCAGATTCAGAATCTCCTTCTGTCCAGGCTCTAAAAACACAAAAGCCGACGCCCTCTCCCAGCAATACAGTCCAGATGAGGAACATCTTGAACCAGCTCCTGTGCTTCCTGCTTCCTGCTTGGTAGGATTCCTGTCTTGGAGTGTGGAGGAAACCATTCAGACCCTGGAATGGGTCGTGTCATCCCTGCGGCTACCCGCTCAGCAGTGATTAGGTGGGCCCACGCTTCTCATTTCTCCTGTCACCCTGGAACAGGTCGAACAATTAGTCTCCTTAAGCGCCATTTTTGGTGGAGAACTTGGGAACGCAATGTAAAGGAATATGTTGCTGCATGTGAGATCTGTGCCCGAAGCTAAAGACCCGGACTCAGTGGCCTTCCAGACTCCTACAACCTGGAGTCATCCCTGTTGGAGCTTGTCAGTAGCAAAGGCCTGAAGGTACAAAAATGAATACTGAAGAGAGCTTAACACCTTCCTGCTTGAATTTGAAGGCCGATTTAAGTCTATCCTTTCAGAGTTCCAGAATTAAACACAAGCTTCCTGTGGCTCGTTGGTCTAGGCGTATGATTCTCGCTTAGGTCCCGGGTTCAAATCCCGGACGAGCCCCCTTAAAATAACGAGCTCTTAGCTTAATGGAATTCTTTGGTAAGACACATTCCTTCTGGGGCATTTTAAATGTGTTGTGTGCCAAACCTTTCAATGTGAT
>NW_005187866.1:0-5750 GCF_000239375.1 Pundamilia nyererei
CAGGAGACACGACACGGAGGAGATTTGTCAATCAGGCTGCAGAATGCAATGCGCATTGTTGAAAGTTGTACTGTGCAATAAAAAAATCTGACAACATGCATAAATTAACTACCTACATTAATTCATTGTAAACATACCTTCTGACTGTGACTCCCCTGCTGCCTCTCCGAGCTCTCCGTGGTCCTCGGGGTGGGGAAGTTCTCCACGGTCCCGACCATATTGCCGCTAGTCTCCCACAGAGTGAGGAAGGGGTCCAGAAACCCCATGACCACGAAGAACTTCCATCTCCTCCCCAATCCTGCTGCAGACCAACTCCTCTTCTCGTTCTCCGTCCTCTTCTCCTTGGATTATGTGTCCCTGAGGCTCTTCCACTTTCTCCTGCAGATGTCCTCTGAATAAACACATTATCTTGTTAGCGGAAAGGTATTTGTACATCTGTGGGAAAATAGCGGTGGCTTGCTAGCTTTTCGCGCAGCTCCCCCGGGTCAGTCAAAAATTTCAAAAGAGAAATTATTGAACTTACCAGGTTGCCCGATCTCTTCACATATCTTCCTCCAATCTAGGTCCTGTTTATTCATGTCTCGGTACAAAAAGCAGCTGTTGTCGTACAGCTCCAGATGGTTTGCTACAGCGTTGATGAGCCTTTCCTCCATATTGAATGAAGAATGAATGGCTTTGGCTGGACCTGCCCCTTTGAACTAGGTCAGAGCCACGTCACCAGGTTCCTAATTGGTTGTTGCGGCGCGACTTGACGCTGGAGTTCAGATTTTTCCAAGTCGAGCGTTAGACGCGATACGAATGCACAAAATGCAACACACAAACTGACGCGAGTATTTTTATTCGCGCGTCAAACGCGTCAGTCGCGCTGACGTGTTTTCAGACGCAAATCTGCTTCTGAATTTTCGCGGAACCTCCAGTTGCGTTTCATCGTGCTCCTCCATTGACTTTACATGTAAACTTGACGCTCTGGTCGCGTCTATCGGGTTCGGTGTGAACGCACCGTAAGAGTTGCATACCAGGAAATCATACTTTATGATTAACATCATAGTTTTTGTTGCTCTACAGGGCAAATTACATTCCGGTTACATTTACATCACATGAAATTAACTGTGAACACCTTATGTTACTGTGGCATTTAAGTCCATGGGAATTATGAGTATCTACTCCTGAATTCCCATCCGGGCTATACCCTCCCCCTTCTAGACGTGCTTGATGCTCCTATAACACAAAAATCTGTGCTCTGTACATCAAGCTCTAACTTAAAACAGGAAGGGCATAGTGGTAGCGGGTGACACCATGAAGTCTGGCAAGTGTTAACTCGTGAATCTCTATAAGTACCACTTCCCACTAAAACCCCATGGCTCAAAACCTCTACAGGCTGATCAGATGATTGTCCGAGTTCATCATAACTCAGTCTCACCACAGGCCTCTTTAGTCTCTGCGGCTGGCCCACCGCATGCTCCTCTGCTTTCAGTGACATCCCACTCTCTTTGGCTTCCTCCTCAGGGCCAATCACTGTAACTGCCTCAGAGTTCAGATGGAGATCTGGAGGGTTATAATCATCTGGATTTCTTTCAACATCTGCCAAATGAGTGGTTGAACTCTCAAGATGCAACACATTTGGCTTTTGACCTCGGTCCCTCAAAAACTGTTCTGACAGTAACGGAAGGTTTTCTCAATCCATGTGTGAGACTCGTGTCAGACATGCATCTTCAGATTCAGACTCTGAAGAAGATATTGTATCTCCCAGATTTTCAACTGGTTTAGCCTTGGCGAATCCCCTTTGGGATCGAGTGCCAGGTCTAGCAAACGACTCTGGTTCAATATTCAATTCAATTCAATTCAATTTTATTTATATAGCGCCAAATCACAACATAAGTCGCCTCAAGGCGCTTCATAGATACAGAGAAAAACCCAACAATCATATGACCCCCTATGAGCAAGCACTTTGGCAACAGTGGGAAGGAAAAACTCCCTTTTAACAGGAAGAAATCTCCGGCAGAACCAGGCTCAGGGAGGGGCGGCCATCTGCTGCGACCGGTTGGGGTGAGAGAAGGAAGACAGGATAAAAGACATGCTGTGGAAGAGAGACAGAGGTTAATAACAGATATGATTTAATGCAGAGAGGTCTGTTAATACATAGTGAGTGAGAAAGGTGACTGGAAAGGAAAAACTCAATGCATCATGGGAATCCCCCGGCAGCCTATGTCTATTGCAGCATAACTAAGGGAGGATTCAGGGTCACCTGGTCCAGCCCTAACTATATGCTTTAGCAAAAAGGAAAGTTTTAAGCCTAATCTTAAAAGTAGAGATAGTGTCTGTCTCCCGAATCCAAACTGAAAGCTGGTTCCACAGAAGAGGGGCCTGAGAACTGAAGGCTCTCCCTCCCATTCTACTTTTAAATACTCTAGGAACAACAAGTAGGCCTGCAGAGCAAGAGCGAAGTGCTCTAATAGGGTGATATGGTACTACAAGGTCATTGAGATAAGATGGGGCCTGATTATTTAAGACCTTGTATGTGAGGAGCAGGATTTTGAATTCAATTCTGGATTTAACAGGAAGCCAATGAAGGGAAGCCAAAACAGGAGAAATATGCTCTCTCTTTCTAGTCCCTGTCAGTACTCTTGCTGCAGCGTTTTGGATTAGCTGAAGGCTTTTCAGTGAGTTTTTTGGACATCCTGATAATAATGAATTACAGTAGTCCAGCCTGGAAGTAATAAATGCATGAACTAGTTTTTCAGCGTCACTCTGAGACAGGATATTTCTAATTTTAGAGATGTTGCGCAAATGGAAGAAAGCAGTCTTACATATTTGTTTAATATGTGCATTGAAGGACATGTCCTGGTCAAAAATGACTCCAAGGTTCCTCACAGCGTTACTGGAGGCCAAGGTAATGCCATCCAGAGTAAGAATCTGCTTAGATACCATATTTCGAAGCTTTTCAGGGCCGAGTACAATAACCTCAGTTTTATCTGAATTAAGAAGCAGAAAGTTAGTGGCCATCCAGGTCTTTATGTCTTTAAGACATTCCTGCAGTTTAACTAATTGGTGTGTGTTATCTGGCTTCATGGACAGATAGAGCTGGGTGTCATCTGCATAGCAGTGAAAATGTATGCTATGTCTTCTAATGATACTGCCTAAGGGAAGCATGTATAATGTAAACAGAATTGGTCCTAGCACTGAACCCTGTGGAACTCCATAATTAACCTCAGTGTGTGAAGAGGACTCTCCATTTACATGCACAAACTGGAGTCTATTAGATAGATATGATACAAACCACTGCAGTGCAGTACCTGTAATACCTACAGCATGTTCTAATCGCTCTAATAGGATATTATGGTCGACAGTATCGAATGCTGCACTGAGGTCTAGCAGGACAAGCACAGAGATGAGTCCACTGTCAGAGGCCATAAGAAGATCATTTGTAACCTTCACTAAAGCTGTTTCTGTGCTGTGATGAGCTCTGAAACCTGACAATTACCAGAGTTTGACCCCCGGCGGGTGTGTCGCTGAGTGGGGAAAAACGGTTAGACACATGAACGGGTTGGTGGTGTACCTGGGGCTTCTGTTTAGGACTATGCTTCCTCCTCACCGTCACCCAGCCGCCCTCTTTCCCCAGCTGCTTGGGGTCTGCCGGGGAACAGCTAGCGGGGCCTACGCTATCTTCGGCTGCACCAGCTACAGGGGCCTGGCTAGCTATGGGTGAATGAAGGGTGTCTCCAATTCAGTAATCCTGGCCTCCAGCGCTGTAAATATGCTACATTTGTTACAGATATCATTACTGCTAAAGGAGGCCGAGGAGTAACTAAACATCTGACACAATGAGCAAGAAAGTGCAGGAGGGACAGGTGAAGTAGCCATGGTGCTAACGAGTCGGCTACGAGCTAAGCTAAGCTAGCGAAACAGTACAGAGACAGTGAGTGAATACTTTGGCTATAAATTAGGTAGTGAGTACACAGAAAGTGTGCTTCGGATGAAGCACGTGAAGATTATACTATGAAAAAGAATGTATTTAAAAGTTGTTAATTAAATTGCTAAGCAAATAAGCTACTCAGAAACACCACTGTGTTTGAGCAGGAACAGGAAGTGATACTCTACCGCAGAGCGAGCGAACACCAAGTGACAGCGCCAACATATTAGCATTTGGTAATCTTACTTGATACCCAATGGGTAGCAAGTGGTTACGATACACCATTTTCTCCACCCCCAGGTTTCACTCTGTATATTGGTAGATGGGGCAATTTGTCAAGCACAATTTAAGGTGCAGTTCTCCACTTATTCTTCAACTTGTGCTTTCCAGGAACACCAAAATTCTTCATCAACACTTGGTCTCCTGGTGCCAAGCTCTGTTCTTTCATATGCTTGTCATGAGCTTTCTTGTTTTTCTGATGACTTTTGTGAGCAGCCTCTGTTGCTAGGCAGTTAGCTTGTTGCAAATCAGCTTTCAGCTTAGCTATGTACTGGGGGTGCGTCAGACTGCTTTGTGTCTCATCCTTGATTCCGAAACAGATGTCCACAGGCAGCCAGGCTTCTCTGCCAAACATTAGCAGGTAGGGTGAGTACCCGGTTGCTTCTGTACGTGTGTACAAAATGACTGATGGATTGATTCCACGTATGTTTCTTCTTGGGATCCAATGTTCCAAGCATGGAAAGTAACATCCAGTTAAATCTCTGCGGCTGTGGATCTCCTTGGGGATTTCTGGATCCCTAAAACTCTTAGAAGATCTTGGATCAGCTTACTCTCGAAATCATGTCCCTGGTCAGAATGTATCCATGCTGAAAGTCCATAATGTACAAATTACCGTTCACTCAGAATCTTGGCTACTGTAGAGGCTTTTTGGTCTTTAGCTGGAAAAGCTTGTGCATACCTGGTAAAGTGATCAGTCACTACTAGAATGTTAGCATATCCCTGGGAGTCTGGCTCTGGGACAGAAAATCGATACACACCAGATCGAGTGGCCCACTGCTGGTAAATTTGGTTCAATGGTGCAGCTCGCTGTTTGGGTGCTTTGCGTGCAACACATTTCCTGATGTACTGCTCAATTTCTGTACTCATCCTAGGCCAGCACAATCAGTCTCGTATGAGCTCCACAGTCTTGTCCACCCCCAGGTGACCTGACTCATCATGAAGCGATCTAAGCACCATGTCCTCTTCCACCATGGGAATTTTGTAGTATCCACTATGCAAATCCAAGACTGAGAACCACCTGCTTCCAGACAAACAGTCCAAAGCCTTGTGAATACAGGGTACTGTATATTGGTCAGGAATAGCTCTGCGATTTAGGGTTCGATAGTCCACGCACATGCGCAACCGCTCCGTTTATTTTTGTAGTAAGACAATGGGGGAAGCATAGGGACTCCTTAATTCTTTTATTATCCCTGCTGCCAGAAGTCCTTGAAGGTGGCAGCGTAAGTCATTCAGATCACCTGTGGCTACACGGCGGGACCACACTTGGAAGGGGTCAGCAAGACAGATGTGGTGTTGAACTCCTTTAGCCAAACCCACATCTGTCGAGAAAACATTACCTCTCTCTGCAAGTTTCTGACTAAGCCTCTGTTTCCATTCAGCTGGTATAGGAGAGTCCCCAAAATTAAAAAGAGATGGGTCAAGCTTAGGGGAAGCTTTTGTGTTTGGGCCTGAGCCATCAGTCACTACAGGGAGTGCAGAATTATTAGGCAAGTTGTATTTTTGAGGAATAATTTTATTATTGAACAACAACCATGTTCTCAATGAACCCAAAAAACTCATT
>NW_005187866.1:8576-16427 GCF_000239375.1 Pundamilia nyererei
AGCATTCTGGCGTAGGTGTTGTTGTTGTCCAGGTGTGAGAGGACAGAGTGCAGTGCGATGGAGACTGCATCCTCTGTGCTCCTGTTCTGGCGGAGGCAATCGTGCTTTTGTCTCAGCTCCACCGAACCTCTGGAATAGTCTTCCTGTTACTATTCGTGCCTTGGACTCTGTTAAATCTTTCAAAACACGGTTGAAAACATACTTATTTAATTTGGCATTCCCCACTAGCTAGTGCCCTTATTTCATCTGTTTTATTTAAATAGTTTGAACCACTGCAGCAGGAGTGATTATTTAAGTTTTCCCTTTTCTTTGGCTGCGGTTTAAACTTGGCCCCCACCTTATTTGGCGTTTTGGCCCATCCCTCGGGTCATCTTAAGCCCTGTGTGGCACAAACAAAAAGACCTATCCTCCAGTCAGGCCTGTAGAAGTAGAGAGATGGGGAGAGGTAGCGGGACAGTGGGACACCAGAATTCATAGAGTTGTTTTCACCTGGTGGTGTCAGTGCGTGCCAGTCTACTTCCAAGCTCCAGGGTGGTGCTTTGTCCCAGTGTGGTGTGTGATATAGATCTCCATTCTCTTCTCTACACTGTATTCTACAATACACATGTGTGCAGTAAAGGATGAAACATAAATGTGTGATGTCTGTCTCTGTTCTAGAGTGGTTTTCATCCTACATATCTGTGTGTCTGCAAACCAGATTATGTCTGAATCTGCAGAGCTGCTGTGTGGAGTTTCTCAGGGCTCCATGCTGGGACCTATTTTGTTCTTAATTTACATTCTTCCTCTAGGCCAGCTAATACAGCAGTTTCCTGATGTATGTAATCATCTAATGTTTGAACAACAATTATTTACAGCTAAACCTAGACAGATTTTTGCACTGGACAGTGCGATGTCTGACATTAAACAGCGACTGGGTGCTTTAGGTTCCTCACAGAAGTGTAGCCTCAGAAATGTAGGCATCATTTTTGATTAAGCTTTTTCATTGTAGCAAAACTTAAATCAGACAGTAACAACTGCTTTTTTCATTTGAGGAACATCTCAAAACTTAGATCAGTGGTGTCAACAAGTGAACCTGAGATGATAATCCACGCTTTTGTCTCTACAAGACTCAAATACTGTAATAGTCTGTTAATTTGTCTAAACAAGAAAGGCTTGGCTCATTTCCAGGTTGTTCAAAATTCTGCAGCGAGACTGCTGACTCGCTCAAACAAAGGAGCCCATATAACTCCTGTTGTAAAGTCGCTACACTGGCTACCAATCAGATCTAGGTTCCATTAGAAATTTTTTGCTTTAATCTTTGGAGCACTACATGGACATGAATGCACTTCCTCTATTTCTACGGAGTTTGGACTCTGGAGGCCTTCAAAAATACATTTTTATTTCAAAAAGCTTTGAATCAGACTGGTGCGTTTATGATGTATTTATGACTGTATTGTGTTTTTGTTACCTCTCTTGTGACATCTGTCTGTGAAATACGCTATATAAAGAAACTCTTACTATCCTTATGTTACTTCAATTAAAATTATGAGGCAGTTGTTAAATATAAAATAATGGGGCACATGTGTATTAAAGATAAAAAATATATATATATCTAACAGCAGCCACGCTGATGTTAATAAAACTACTTTTTAGGACAAGAATAAAAATTAAATCTATAGAAGAGTAAACATCCCAAACATACGACCTTACATAAACTTACATTTCCCCCATGATGTGGCAGCAGGCATGTTTCAACAAGCTGGCTGTATCCCCACGCTACATTAGCTTGTGTAATGAAGACAGTGCTGGTACCGTTTATTACACACACTGGTGAAAGTGTGTCATGGTCTGTAAGTTTAGGTTTAAAAAAATGCAAACAATCTTAAATAACATTATATTAGGTTATTACTAATTTGATTATGATATCATTTAATTTCAGTTAGCGTTAGCTATGTTTTTCATGTTTGCTCGATAACCATACCCAGCACATACCAGTAAAAACATGTTACCTCAGTAAAAGGGTCTGCACACTCTTACGGGGATTTTAGCTTCAGATTTTTATTGACTTTCAAAGTGTAGAACTCCAAACTGCAAGAACATTTCCAACGCGAGACAAAAAATGACTATTTTGGATGAGGATGTCCTTTCCAGGGGGCGGAGCTTCTAGAGAAAACATGACTGCTTTGTTTCATTTGAACATAATTCATTCTAATACACTGAACATACTTTAATATATAAATGTCTATGTTTAGATGAGAAATTTAACAGAGTCATGTTAGATATATGTGGTCCTTATATGCAATTTCTTTCCATTCTGGTAATAATAATAATACAGGTACTGTGTTCAAACTGGATACTGTTGTTGAGGCAGAGCTGTGGGGAGACAGGAGCCACAGGATAAAAAGGGCTAAGGATAGGTGGTAAGAAAAGAGGGAGGAGGAGTGCATCATCACAGAAGAGAGACAGGCGGGTGAGAGAGGTAGACATTTGATGGGGTGGGACGTGAATGGAATGGATTGGCTGGAGAGATGGTGGAGGGGTTAGAGCAGTGGAGTCAAGCTGCTGTCTGGCCTAATGTACTCGCAGTGTGATTGGCTGGGATTGCAGACCTGCACACCTGATACCAGGCTCTGCTCTAATCGTCCTTTTCCTGTAGCTAGGCTCGGACAACGCTCCTTTCTCCTTTTATCTCCCTCAGCTCCTCTCTCTGCAAAGATCAGATTGCTAAAAGAGCGCCGCCCACCACCAGCTCTTCTTGCAGTTCTCTCTCAGTCTCACGCACACACACAAACAGCCTTCTGATTGCCATTCTTTTTGTCTTTTTACCCAGTTTACTGTGTTAATTTGCAAAAATAATGAAGAGCTCTTTTCACTTTAAGTAACAGACTCTCAGTAATTAATATACTCCAGCCCCACTTATCTTTAACCTTTATCACCGACTAAAGTAACTAGTGCTCACAGCATTCAGTCGCTGCAGCTACTCTTCTCACATATCAGGAGAGACTACCTCTCACAAAAAACCTGCTCACACAAATGCAGTTAGGCTTTTGTTACATTGTTGGGAAAGTTTAGCATAGGGATGTGAATTCATACAGAATCTAAATTCTGAACATTGCTGCTGCTTTTGGAAGCATCATTGTCTTGGTTCATACTGTCGTCAAATTCTTGACCCCCAAAAAACACTCCAAAAAAAAAAAAGAACTCGCTGTTTGACTGCACGTTTTTAACCCCTGTCTCTATGTAAACGGGTCGATGAGGTTTGTTGTAAACACTACTTCGAGAAGTCAATAAGACCATAAAAGAACATTTAGAAATTCTGGGAAAATTTGCCAACTCTTAAAAACACACAACTTTTAACTATATTAACATTTATACAGGTCAGTGTAAAAAATCAACAATAATAAACGTGTGTATTTGCGATCTAAAGAATCGGACTCTGTGTATCCTGACGCAGTTTTAGAGACAGCGCCAAGTGGCCATTCAAGGAACTGCAGTTTTTGGCACTTTTCAGCCCAGGTATTTGTTGCTTGCTTCTCCCATGATACACAAAGGTTATTTTTAACAGAGCCTCACAGGGGTGCTGATCAAGAAAATGCAAAGATACAATAGGTGTTGGAACAAATAAAAGTTTTTCTTTTTCTGTTGATGAGAGTCTTTGATGTCCCGTCCAATCCCATCCTATCTTGTGTTGTCCTGTGTTCGTCCTGCTTCCTCCTGTGTTAAAGCAGAGGAGACACAGTGAGTTGAAGAGGCCAGGTGTTGCTGTGTGTGCATTCTCAGTGTCACTGTGCACAGTGGCAGGACAAAGGCAGTATTGAGGAGGCAGGCATGGAGCAGGGAGCACAGGATACTCTTACAGACTGGCCAGTGTTTGTGCCAAGTCCTCCCTTCGTACACACAACAGACGCTGTGTTCAGTTTCTCCCCACTCCCAGCTTTGTCCTGTCTGACTCTCTTTCTCTATCTCCCATTCCCTCTACCTCCTCTCCTCCTTTTTTTGTTTAGAACAGGTTGGCTTGCATTAGAGTCGGCATCTAGAGTATAGATGAGAGGCCCTGATACCAGAGGGCCTAAGAACAGACTTGTGCATTTGAGATCATTCTCTGAACTGCCAGAACACAAAGAAAAGAGGTGGTGGTGGAATGAACCTCAAAGAAACCGAGTTATGCTTCAAGCTCAGTCACATAGGCCAACGAAAACTGGCTGAATATACAGAATATTTGGTTTAGGATTAAGTCACGTCGCTGCTGTTGGATTTGAAATGACATCGTGTTACACAGTACTGCAGGTGAAAGTATCGCATTTGTGCTGAAAGCACAGGGGAAGCTACGGACACCTGAATACTTGGTATGTCAACAGAAAGCTAATAATGTTTTAAACAGGACATTTGAACAAAAGCCCTGAAAGCACAAAGAAGCCCTCTGCTGTCATGGTTACAGATTCCTTGGAGACTCTGACAGTTAGCTACGACGCTCCATATTGCTCACATCAGCCATTAATTGCCTTTTTTTTTTTTTTTACTTTTATGATGCTTCTTTTTTCATCACATATAAGACAGCGACCTGTGACAAACTGATATGTTGGTGCTATGGAGAGAGAACCATATTTCTTTCCACATCGAAACACAGTTGACCCACAGTATTCGTGAGGGTTAGGGACCACCATCGCCCACAAATAGCAGCAATCCACAAGTACTTGACAAACCCTCTAAAAATGCTTATTACTGCCTGTGTTAATAGTTTGAACACTAAATATGCCCTAAACTACCATCCTAAAAGACTTCAATATCATTTCAGAGTCATCAAATACAAAAATGTATTTCTGAATTTATGAGTCAGGGAAAAGATGAAAATAATTACAGAATATTTTAGATACACTCTATAAAAAAATCTGCAAATAGGCACATTTTCTGCAAATAACTTGGAGTTACATTCCAGAGAAAAATACTGAACCGCCACCGCGTTTAAGCAACTCTTTGGCGACGGTGGAAAGGAAAAACTCCTCCGGCAGAACCAGGCTCAGGGAGGGGCGGGGCCATCTACTGTGATGGTTGGGGTGAGAGGAGAGAGACAGGACAAAGACCCACTGTGGGAGAGAGCTGGACCTAGTACCCGTACTATGTCCTGAAGTATCAGCATTATTGCGATATGTGAGACTTGGCTTTGAAGGGCGTGAAGACTGAGTGAAGCGCCACAGAAGAAAACCAAATCTCAACATTTCAAAGAAATTACAGCCTCGGGCATTAACAGTGAATGTTTTCACTTAGCAGTATTTTACTTTACCTGAGAACCCAAACCACTTCATACAACATTCCACCTTCACCCATTTTTTGCTGTAAACCATATGTACTGCATTGTAGAGCAACTTGGTGTTAGTGTCTTAGCTTGCCGACTGGAGAAGCCAGGGATTAAAACAACAACTTTCCAATTAGTAGATGGCCTGCTCCATCCATGATTCATTTTAAAGGGAAACCTCTGAAATTTCTTCTACCAATAACACCAAAAGAGGCGGTTGCCCTGGGGCAGACCATTAACAGGTTTGGCCCATGATGTGAATGACCGCTTAGTATTTGCCACTATGGATGGTTGGATGATAGCCAGCTAGCTTTAGCAGTGCAATCAACACTGATTATGCATCCTTCTTCTACTGACTGAAAACTGGATTTACTTCACTTTGTGTATCTGTGATTGTTTTACAAAATGTCTTTTTCTTCATACTATGTGATGTTGATTCAGATGTGCCTTATTTCCACTTCATCATAACCCAATGTCATCTGCTATGACCATTAAACTGCACAACACATTTACAGTGGTACAGCATGAAGATTTTAAGAAAACGTAGCTTATTGTTGGGTTTTTTTTTCCATCTACTTTTGAGGTATTCTGATCCATCGAATGGTGCCAGAGTGAGAGGGATGATGTCATAGACCATTTACTGTAAGTATCACCCACAGAGAGTCAAACTTACGGTGGTTTTCCTGTTTGCTGTGTCTCTTTCCGCTCACCCCAAAAAGTCACAGTACATGGCAGTCCCTCGCAGGCCTGGTTCTGAGAGCTCTTCCTATTAAAAGCGAGTTCTTAGTCCTCACAATCACTGAGTGCTCACTCATAGGGGATTGTTCGATTGTTGGGGGTTCTCGTCATAACATTTTAGGGTCTTACCTGAATATAAACCTGTTTCTGATGAGTGTTACTGTGAATTGGCAGTACAAACATTAAACTGAATTGAAAAACCACATTTATTCACTGCCAGTTTCCGCTCTGCTTTGTCACCTGCCACTCAAAGAAATCAGGTTCAAATCATGGCATTTGAGCATGGCGCATTACAGAGCATACACCTGCCCTGATGTACTGCACGTCTACAAAGAGGGTGGTAGTTTCTTCCTCTTTCTTTCTCACAGGAGGTGCAGTCTTGCTTTTGGATGAAAACAGCGAAAGATGACACTGATGTGATAATGAGATCCTCACCCTGTAACTCCTGAAGAAGAAAAAAAGTACCGGCCTTTACAAACTGCTGTGTCATCAGATATCACACAGCAATGCACACTATCTGCTGACCCTATATCTGTAAGCAAAACCATTAATGAGCCTGCAAGTTTGCCTGTAACACCTGTAAGTCTCACACACTGAACCCCTAACCCCATCTGCTGTTTCACCCACTTAGATTTTTTTTTCACCCCTCAGCCATTAAAGGCTGATAGGATACGATCTGAACCCCGCTCAGCAGGCTGGCTTTTGGGTTCAAGCATCAGTATAGGAACAGTGTGTGATCCTGAAAGTTCATTTTTAACCTGTATTAAGACACAAAATGTGTTTTTAGAATTTACTTACCCTGATATGTTACAACATATAATTGTGGCACATTCTTCTGCCTTTTAACCCTCTGTATTTGATTTCAGTTGGTTTAGCAGCATGAATCCACAGTTGAGGTAATTTCTGCCTTAGATGTGTAAGTCTGCATTGACAGTCTTAACTCATGAAATAACTGGTGCACAACACCACAAACAGCAAAAACAAGACTGAGCATGGTTCTTGCCACTGTTCGATTTGGATTTGTAACTCTCATAGTTAATGATGATCCAGTCAGTTTGACGTGGAAGTTTATGTTTCATTCTGCAGAATTCTGAAGTGTAATTGTACGTCTGATAAATGGACCGTCAGCACATCTTAGAACCAGATGCATAGAGACTCTTGTACATGACGAAGAAACTCCAGTACTCTGAAACTACAAGTGTGGAAGTACTTTAAAAGTCATATCTTTACATTGTATAACATTATAAATGGGTGAAATAGGTGGGGAAATGCAGGCTCACAGGCATTTCATGACACCAGCTAGCATTACCAAAGCAGACAGGACCCCTACTGAGCTGGGGGAGAACTGTCTGACTCAAGTTCTGTCTCTGTCTCTCTTCCACAGCATGTCTCTATCCTGTCTTCCTTCTCTCAACCCAACCGGTCGCAGCAGATGGCCCCGCCCCTCCCTGAGCCTGGTTCAGGGGGTTTCTTCCTGTTAAAAGGGAGTTTTTCCTTCCCACTGTCGCCAAAGTGCTTGTTCATAGGGGGTCATATGATTGTTGGGTTTTCTCTGTTGTATTATTGTAGGGTCGACCTTACAATATAAAGCACCTTGAAGTGACAGTTGTTGTCATTTGACGCTCGACATGAAACTGACGAGAATGTCGGGCAGCATGACCTCTGATGGGCCGGGTGGCGGTGGAAGGATGGGAAGGAAAGTTAGACAAATGCATGAACTTTACATGAGGAAATTGTCAAGAGGATAAGTTGGTAATATGATAAACTTTTCAGATTGGAGTGGTAAAGGAATCAAATATTTAGAACATATACTAGAAGGAACAGAATTTATTTCATTTGAC
>NW_005187866.1:48247-56251 GCF_000239375.1 Pundamilia nyererei
TGTGGCGACCCACTAGAGGGCTCCACTCACACCCAAGCTGGGAGGAAGGGTTCTGCTGTGTTTGGGCGCAATATGCTCAGTTCATGTTTGGAGGTGAATAAAGTTGGCACTAAAGATGACATGAAATTTCATCATGTCATGTGGTGGTATCACTTGACCCGCTAGCCACCTGCCGTGCGATGGCGCTCCTCCGAGACCCGCCCGTGCAAGGGAAATACGTCGCCCTTAAGGACCTAATACTGCGGCGATACACCCTCTTCAGGGCAGAGCAAGCCGAGAAGCTTCTCTCCTTCTCTGGGCTGGGCAGAGGCACAACTCTTGAACTCGTGGAAAACATGTTGTCCTTGCTCAGTTCGGATGACGGGGGATTCCTTTTCGTCCATCTCTTTCTCAGACAACTGCCTGTCGCTGTGAGAACTGGCCTCGCCAACTCCCCGTTTCCAGCGACGCAGGAGTACCGCTCCCTGGCTGAAGAGGTGCTGGTCTCCCGCACGTTTGGAGTGCACGCCCCGGACGTGGATCCACCGGCGACACCCCCACCAGCCTTCTCCGGAGCGAATGAGCTGGCACTGACGGCAGGAACCGTTTCGCGGTGTCCCCAGTTGCTGACGATATGGAAAGGCTGCTCTTCATTGAAGACTCACGCTCCGGGAGCTGTTTTCTGGTGGACTCTGGCTCCCAGAAGAGCCTCGCAATCCGCCGCGGACTGTTTAGCGGCAGGCCACGGCCCGTGGCTGATTGCGGCTAACGGTTCTCCTATTGCAACTTATGGAGAAAGGTTAGTGACTGTTAGTTTCCACGGCAGGGAATTCCAGTGGAACTTTGTTGTTGCTACCAGCTCTGTGCCTATCGTAGGCCCCAATTTCCTTTGTGCCCATGGGCTTTTAGTTGATGTTGCCCACAGACGTTTGATCGATGCTCTGTCGTTCTTTTCACTACCCTGTTTTACCCGGGCTGCCGACCCCCTCATCCAGGCCAATTTAGTGGCCTCCGGAGACATGTTTCAGCATTTGCTGTTAGAGTTTCCGTCGCTGTCAAGTCCTAATTTCGCCAACGTGGCAGCAAAACACGCAGTTGAGCATTATATCCCCACGATCAGACCCTCGCGTCGCCTCGACCCCGCGAAACTGTCCGTTGCTCGGGAGGAGTTTGTGGCTATGGGGCGCCTGGGCCTCTTCGCTTCACATGGTGCCCAAGCCAGACAGGCAGTGGCCACCATGTGGGGATTTTCGGCGTTTAAATAACGTTACAGACAACGATCGTTACCCGATTCCCCACATCCAGGATTTTTCCACCCATCTCGCCAGGACCTCGATTTTTTCCAAAATCGATTTGGTGCGGGGATATCACCAAGTGCCGGTGCGCGCTGAGGATGTTCTGAAAACCGCTGTCATCACCCCCTTTGGTTTGTTTGAGTTTCTGCGCATGCCGTTTGGGTTGAAAGGTGCCACCCAGACCTTTCAGCGACTTATGGACTCCTTTCGTTTTCGTCTACCTGGACGACATATTGGTGGCCAGCAACTCGGCAGGCCAGCACGAATCTCATCTGTGCCAGGTTTTCCAGTGTTTAGCAGAGCACGGCCTGATCATCAGCCTGTCAAAGTGCCAGTTTGGTTTGCCGGTCCTGGATTTCCTGGGGCACCGCATCTCCGCTGACGGCGTGGTCCCGTTGCCGGACAGGGTCCAAGCCGTCGCAGCTTTTCCGTGTCCCGCCTCAGTTAAAGCATTGCAGGAGTTCCTGGGGATGGTCAATTTTTATAATCGTTTCCTTCCCCGGGATGCTCACCAGTTACAACCGCTCCATGCTGCTTTAAAAGGTAAAACGGCAAAAGACCCCATTGACTGGTCCCCTGACCCCCTCCGTGCGTTTTCCACGGCAAAGTCGGCGTTGGCCAACACTGCTCTGCTGGTCCATCTGTTCCCGTCAGCGGAGATCGCATTGACCACCGATTTGTCGGATGTAGCGGTGCGCCATGTTGGAACAGCGCGTCTCCGGCATCTAGCAGCCCCTCGCCTTTTTCAGTTGCACGCTCCAAGACGCTGAGCGCAAGTACAGTGTTTTCGACAGAGAGTTGTTGGCTCTGCATCTCGCGATGCAACATTTTCGATTTTTCCTCGAGGGCCACAATTTTACCACATACGTTGACCATAAGCCTCTGACGTTTGACATGTCCAAGGTTTCTGATCCTGGGAGCGCGCGCCAGCAGCGTCAGTTGGCGGCAATATCAGAGTTTACTACAGACATTCAGCACGTGGCTGGTAAGTCCAACCAGGTCGCTGATTGCCTGTCCCGTGCACTGGTATCTCCAGTGTATGTCAGCAGAGCACCGACCTGAATGTCCTCGCCCTTCGGTCCTCACAGACGGGCCTCGTGCTGGAAGACACGCCGGTGTGGGATGGCGGTCTGCGTTTGCTGTGCGACGTGTCTATGGGTTGCCTGCGCCCCGTCGTTACCCTTTCGTGCCGCCGTCGTGTTTTCAACTCCATCCATGCTCTCTTTCACCCGGGCTTTGGTCAAGCTGGTCAGTGACAAGTTCGTTTGGCCGGGCATGCGGAAAGCGGTAAAGAGTTGGGCTGCTGCATGTTTTCCTTGCCAACGCTCAAAGGTCCACAGGCACACTCAGGTGCCCCTCGAACCTTTCTGCGTACCTCGTAGGCGTTTCGACCATGTGCATGATTTGGTCGGACCGCTCCCACAGTTGCAGGGTTTCACATGCCTTTTGCCTGTGGTGGATCGCACCACCAGGTGGCCAGAGGCAGTTCCTCTGGCTTCCACGATGGCTGAGGTGGTGGCCAGGGTGTTCGTGTCTGCGTGGGTTTTGCGTTTTGGTCCCCCCGTTGACATTACCTCAGACAGAGGCCCTCAGTTTGTGTCGGAACTTTGGTCCACCATGGCTGACGGTCTGGGGGTCAAGGTCCACCGCACCACGGCATACCACCCGTAGGCTAACTGGATGTGCGAGCGGTTTCACCGGTCACTCAAGGCCGCGATCCGTGCTTCCTTAACGAGTGGTAACTGGGTCGACCATCTGCCTTGGGTTTTGTTGGGATTGCGCAGCGCGGTTAAGGAGGACCTCAGGGTTTCTCCTGCTGAACTGGTCCTTGGGCAACTCCTCCGCGTCCCCGGGGAATTTTTGCCTGGGGACGCGGTGCCAGCTCTACGCTCCCCTGGAGGCCCCTTTTCTGTCCCTGGCCCCGTGCACCACTGCCTGCCAGATATTTTTGTTCCGCGGTCGTTGGAATCTTCGCCTTTCATTTTTGTTCGGCGTGCACCAGGTCCCAAGCATTTTGTTTTGGAAGGAAGCTCCTGTGGTGCTGGCCCGTGTCCCCCGCCGCGGCAGCCCACCTGCTGCCAGGACGTTGGACTCCGACCCTCCCTCTGAGAGCCGTCGCTCGTCCAGCCAGCGGAGGGTTTGGCCTGTCTTTCCTGGCCTGGTGAACCCACAGCCAGTTCTCAGACTCCCCGTTTCAGCCGTTCTGGATGTTTTGATTAAGCCCCGGGTCCTGGACTAGTGGACTGTTTGTTTGGGTGTTTTGGGGGGGGAGGCATGTGTGGCGACCCACTAGAGGGCTCACACCCGAGCTGGGAGGAAGGGTTCTGCTGTGTTTGGGCGCAATATGCTCAGTTCATGTTTGGAGGTGAATAAAGTTGGAGTGTAAAACTAGAGCTCCTGTGTCATGTGTCACATGCCTCCATATTATTATATTAATATAGTACAAGGTTCAGTTAGTTTTGCACAAAATCAGCTGGTACAAATGTCCTTCAAAGAGCTACTTTTTATCTTCTTACTGTAAATTTTCATTTACCCCTTCTTAAAGTTTCCATATGGATGTTTACCTGTGTAAGAATATCCACTGTGTTAGATAAACAGATCCAAGAATACAATGATGAAAAAAATTAAAGGCACACTTTAAGATCTCAACAGAAGAAAAATCATGCTGGATAGCTGTACTTATATGGACTGGGTAATGTGTTGGATGCCATATCCCTTGATGGAAATTAAATTTATCAACCTAAACAGGGTTAAATTCAAGGACCCCATAAATTAAAGTTACTCAATGAATAAAATGGCAGGCTAGTCCATTTTGCCAAAATTTCCTTGCAGCAACTCAAAGTGGTAATTTTATGACAACGTCAGAGTTTGTCTTAATGAGACCTGAGCCCCTCCCTGAGCCTGGTTCTGCCGGAGGTTTCTTCCTGTTAAAAGGGAGTTTTTCCTTCTCACTGTCGCCAAAGTGCTTGCTCATAGGGAATCATATGATTGTTGGGTTTTTCTCTGTATGTATTATTGTACAATATAAAGCACCTTGAGGCGACTGTTGTTGTATTTTGGCGCTATATAAATAAAACTGAATTGAATTGAATAGATCTGGACCGGGCATTACTGAGCACCTAGACAGTCTGAGGTGTAACATGGTGTCGTCAGATGGACTTTTGGAAGATGTATTCTATTGGATTTAGGTCAGGCGAATGTGGCGACCACTCAGTGGTATCAGTTCCCTGATCCTCTGGAAACTGACTGTATGTTCTCACCACATGTGGCCGGGCATTGCCGTGCACCAGTACGAGACCAGGACCCACTTCACCAGAGCAGGGTCTGACAGTGGGTCATTGGATTTGATTCTGATACCTGATGGCAGTCAGGGTGCCGATGCCTAGCCTGTAGAAGTCTGTATGCACCTCCATGGATATGTCTAACCAGAACCATCCCTGACCCAAACTGCTCATGCTGAACACCGTTTCTAATGTTATCCATGACTCATTCAGACCCTTTTGCATCTGTCACATGTGCTCAGAGTGAACCTGCTCTCATCGGTGAAAAGCAAAGGGAAACACAGCAAACCGTCTGGCAATAGCAAATATTGATGATTGACATGTGTACAACCTCTGTAGGGTCCAGGTGTTCCCTCATGGCACCAGTAGTGACCCTGACCGTAGCCAAATGCAAAACTAGTGAAAAAAAATGGTCAGAAAAGAAGAAGAGGGAAAATGTCAGTGTCCTTCACCTGTAAAACCTTCCTGTTGTCTCGTTGTTGCTTTCATTAACACAAAACAGCTGAAACCGATTAACGCCCCCCTCTGATTCTGGTGATCAATACCATGATTGATTATAATGTTCTTTTCATTTTTTTAAGCAGGGTTGAAAAACTGTCTGTAACCAAGAATTCAGATCAGTGTGAAGCCTGAGCTTTTGGCTTCTGTACAGAAGTTGACCTCACTACTGAAACATTGTCCGTGTTTAATAGGAGCATCCAGCACAGTAACAGAATCCATTTAACAGAAAATAAGAAAGCCGCAGAACAGATCACAACAGACCCAAATATGGAAATCAGCATGTGAGGTTATAGAGTGGCTCCTAACCTCAACCGGGCTTTAAACTAACCTGCTAACATGCTAAGGTTGCTGCTTGGGGTAGGTGAACACAAACAGCAAACTCTTTAGATGCCTTTATAAAAGACAACATTCTGAAATTTAAACCTATTGTGTTACTCTGGTCATCACAAGTGACTCAGTATTGGCCTGTGAAAGCCATCTCATTGGTGCCTCCGTGTGTACCATTAGAGCTCCTATAGCGCCTGCAGCTATAAGCAGCGGAGCTATACGGAGGTATAGTTTCACATCCACCAAATCCTCTCCCTAGACAATGCTGCTTCGCTTGGCTTGTTCTGGCTGCAAAGCAGCTTCCTATATTAAGAAACTGAGAGAGAGGGACCACTTTCCACAGACATAATAGCATTCTTAGAGTGAGAGAGCAATGTGGGAGAAAGTCGCACCCTCTTCACACTTCAGTGATCCTCACCCCTTTCCCCTCCCTTGTCCTCTTCTTCTTCCTCCCCCCTACATTTTTCCTTCCCCTCCAGCACACACACTTTTCTTCTTAGAGGATTCTTTTGAAATCGGACAAGGGAGACAGTGAGATCAAAGGAGGCTACCACACACAGCATTCCCAATCCCGGCTGTCTGCGTGCACGACACACACACACACACACACACACACACACACACACACACACACACACACACACACACACACACACACACACACACACACACACACACACACACACACACACACACACAGACAGTGTTGCTTTCATTTCCTACATCCCAAGTTTATATTGTGACAGCCAGATATTGAAAAAACACTTTTATGTCGTTTTCGTCAGAAGTCCATCTGTAGTTAGATGCATGTCGATTCTGGAATATTGTCCCTGTGTCTCAGCAGGACTGAGACAGATATTTAAGCACAGGACTGAGTTGTAAGACAAACCTTTAATAGTTAAGCCACAGTTAGTTAATAGTATGATAAGTCATCTACTTTCATTTTGTCACACACAGTAACAGGTTGAATTATAGGACATTATGCCATCTTTTGATTGTAGCTGCTTTGCGCAGGTCCAGAGATTACCCTGTTACCACCTTAATAGCCCTATGATCCAAACAAGTAAATCTGGACATTTGGCACAGGTAGTTTTCACCTCCCGTCAGCCTTTTTAAACAGCTTATTGTTTTCATAGAGGTCTATCTCAGCTGATACTGGGCACCAGGTGAGGTCTAGCCTGGACAGAGTAAGAGATAACCATGTAAACCTGGGAGGTAAACTGGGCTAGATCTGTCACGGCTGGCGGAGTGAGCCGTGTGGTGTGGAGGACCCAAAATGCGGCAGTGACTGATGATTCGAGTGACGTTTATTTACAAGCTGGCAGTGGCAGAAACAGGCAACGAATCGTGAGACATACTAACGGAAACCTAAACTGGGAAAACTAAAGAGCAACTAGAAATCCTCAGGACACGGGGTGAAAGGCAGAGAGACGCAGACTGACGGAGGATAACAAAAACACAGATGAACGCAGACGAGCCGACCACGAACACAGACCGACACCCACTAAATACACACACACACACACACACACACACACACACACACACACACACACACACACACACAAGGTAATCAGGTAATCACACACAGGAGGGAAGAACAGCTGATCTGAATACATATGATGACTGGAGGACACAAGCTGAACACAATGACAACAGACACAGACCTTCAGAATAGAACAGGAAATCCAGAACACGAGCCTTCAAAGTAAAGCAGGAAACACACAGACTGATTTACAACACAACACGGGGACATAAACAGAGCACCAAGGTCAGACACAGGTAGGGCTGAATGTACACCAAACTTCAGGTTCAACCCTAAACTAGTACAAAATCAGAATAAACACAAGGCACAAAAATGAACTTCAAGGAAACACAAAACGCTGGGTCAAAATGACCCAGGACCATGACAAGATCGATCCAGAAGACGGTTTAAAGCAGAGGTTCCCAAAGTGGGGGGCGCAGAGCGCAAATTATGGACAAACAGTATCGCACATTCTTGATTTTTACTTAACAAACACTTGTTGTAATGACTAATTGCTCCTGACATTTTAGAGATGTTAGCTTTATACAGTAAAGTTACAAGCAGGATACAAATTGTCATGGTTCTCAAGGTCTGGAGAAGTCGTGGTGTGTGTGTTTTTTGTCTTCGCCTCTCCCACCAGGGCGGAACTGGACCTTGATTCCCCGCCTCTGAACCCGCCCTGAACACACACCTGTGGCTCATTCACACTGATCCTGGCAGACTACTTAAGATGGCAAGAGAGGCTGCTTCCTCGCTGGATCGTCACATTACCTAGCCATAGTGTAGCCTAGCCTTTGGAAGTATTCCTTGTGATCACCTAGAGTTTCCTCCTAACGTTGTTTTTCTCTCTGTACAGGCCTTCTAGATTCCCTGCCCATCTGGATTTCTGTGGATGTGTGTGAGTGAGCGTGAGCATTTTGGAGTGGACATTCAGAGTGAGTTGTGGATTAAGTTGAAGAGGAGCGTATGTACTAGAGATGGACCGATCGATATTACGTATCGGTATCGGTCCGATACTGACCTAAATTACTGGATCGGATATCGGAGAAAAATAAAAAATGTAATCCGATCCATTAAATATCACGAAAGCACCTCA
>NW_005187866.1:77116-80893 GCF_000239375.1 Pundamilia nyererei
TTGGAAGCGGTTTCGTGCCATAGTTCCAATTATCTGTGGGTTTCCCAGGTTTGCTGACCAGTAGTCATTTACAGATGGAACCCTGTAAACCCCCCGCAAGATCACAATTGCAATAAATGCCATTAGTTCAGGGAGGTCCATGAACCAGTGAACATGCCTTCCCATTTTGCTCACAATTTGAATTTGTTCACACTGCAGATGAGGAGACTGCTTCTCCACCTAAAAAGAGAGCTTGTTTGGGGACTGAGACAGCGAAAGATGGCACAGTGTGGCGTGAAGAACATGTGGGGACCCGTCTCCCTTTCACCCCAATAGAAGCGTACGCTGCAGATGGAGAGCCAACGGCTAAGGCCAGGAGAAGTATCTCGAGTCGCCTTCAGAGCTTCCTGTGTTTCATCACTCTTGACATGCTTCGTAGCATTCAAGAATGGACTATTCAACATGCACAGCAAACGGAGCATGTTCATTGGTTCATGGACCTCCCTGAACTAATGGCATTTATTGCAATTGTGATCTTGCGGGGGGTTTACAAGGTTCCATCTGTAAATGACTGCTTATGTCATACGTCACATGAAAACCAAAATAGTTCCAAACGCCAGATCTGAATGAGGGTGGGGGAGGTTCAGTTTGCCATGTTGCAACGAGCTTAACTTCTGTCTGCTAGCTTGCCCTGCGCTCAGTGAGTCTGCGTTCGACTACTCCGCCTAGGCTGCACTGTCGAGCGCAGATCCACTGAGCGCTCAACACAGACAGCATCGTCAGAAGGAAAGTTGATCAAATAAATTAAAATTTTTGTATTGTTCGTTGCACCCCTAAAGGTCTGAGTGCATTTAATGCCATACGTATTTTATGTAGAGCTTTTATTCTGAATCCTGAATAAATTCTTCAACCTTTGCCTTCCATTAGAAAAATAAATACTACATGATCAAGCTTGTACTGTAGCCTGTTCTGATTCGTGTTTGCTATATTAAGCTCAGCCTAAGGGACTGCTGGAAAATGACCAGGGAGAGAAAGAAGTGAAACTTTAATAGGAACAGGCAGGAAGTAGAGATGGGGGTGCTTTTTTAAAATCTATACCATTTATTTCTGTCAAATAATAAATAATCAAACATTTTCTTGATGCTAAACTTTGACAGCAAATGGGTACTGAGTGATGACAGTGTAAAGTAAATGGTCTGGTACAGCACCAACTCAATCCGAGCACTCAAACTACAATCACACACAGATTTATGCAGTGCTTTTAAATATGTGTGTGTTTTATCTAACATTCAAACTTCCATGGATGTGCTGTGAGCAGCTCGGGGTTCAGGATCTTGCCAAAGGACGCTTTGACACTTGGATGGAAGGAACCGGGAATCAGTCCGCTGACCTTCTGATTGGTAAGCAACCTGCTCTAAAACCTGAGCCACAGCTGCCCTAAAAGTACATATTAGCACTGTCAACACACTAATGCGAGGATAAAATCGCAACAAACCCTCTGCTTCAGCGCTTTGTGTGTGACACAGGCAGAGAAAGGCAGGATTCTATTCTGAGCACCGTTAACAGCTCTTAATAGACATGTGAAACATATATGCAAAGACTGTCGCATTAAACTGCAAAGTCACACTTCACGTTAAAGAAAAATTCAAGCTAGCCGCAGCATGGATTCAAGATAGAATCCAGGACTCCAGAGAGGCTGTTACTGCTGCAGAGATTTTCCAGCAGAGATAAATGCCTCTTCTTTTGTCATAAAGAGCAGATTGTACATATCAGCATTTCCCAGTCATTTATGGACCTCGGCTCTCTGCTATATGGCTTTCAAATGGATGATTTAACGCAATAGGAAGACATGCGTTGCCTTTTTCGCCATCTTAAATGTTACATTGGTGTCTGACTTACTTAAAACATACTTAATCATTTACATTAATCCTTTACATGATCTACCTCAGTGTCAGGTGAACATTATTCACTCCAGTCCACAGCTGTAAGACAGCGAGGACACTGGTCTTAGAAATCAAAGCAAACTGAGTATTGGATGATGAGATTGTTGTCATTAGTGTTTGTATGAGGATGGCACTAGAATATCCAAAAATAAACTGCACATGTGGAGGATCCAAATGCAAGAAAGATTTTACTTCTAGCTGATAGATAAATTAATTAATTAATAAATAGTCATGTGGATGTCAGATTCATTTCAATTTTATTTATATAGCACCATATCACAACCTCAAGATTCCTGAAATTGCAAAGACGCTACAATAATACAAAGAAAACAGAAAAAACCTCAACAGTCGAGCACTCATTATATCGAGCACTCATTAACAGTCGAGCAAGCACTTTGGTGAGAGTGGAGAGGAAAAACTCCCTTTTAACGGGAAAAAACCTCGAGGAGTTCCAGGCTTGGTGTGGAGCAGCCACAACGATACAATTAAATTCTGATTCTATTACTGATATCAATCGTAAATTAAATTCATTATTGATGATTGGCTCTGCTTTGAGAGTGACCACTATTGCTAAGCAACATATCAAAGACATTCATCCAAATTATTTACACGTTTAAATGTTTGTTCAACTCTTTGTTGTGATCACTGTTGGGGTCATTACTCAAAAAAGTAATGACACATATTACACGAAACACTTTTCTTACAAGTAATGCAGTACAGAACTTAATTACTACCAGGAGAAAGTAATTCATTAAACTACTTGTGGCATTACTTTCAGGTTATACTGTAAAACAGGTTAAACACGTTGTCTCATAATCACCAAATAACAATATAAGCCTACAAGCTACAGCCCCACACACCAAAACAAATCCCTATCCTGATGAAGACGCACATGTAACGTCTTTCTCTTAGCACAACACAAAAAAGCGATCACTGCAGTGATTCGACTTCAGAAACATGAACAGGGAGAAACAGGCTGCAGTCTGACAGCTCAGCAGTTTGTTGCCTGTTGAAGTTCAGGGTCTGGCTGCTGGGGGTTCACTCAGATTTATCATCGCTCGGGGCTTTTGGGTAGCTTAGCATTAGCATTCTACCTGTGCAGATGGAGCACAGGTAGATGTCAGCTCTCTGCAGATGACATTCAGTTATATATTTCTTTTAAGCCCCAAGATGTTTCTAAGCTGCAGATCCTGAATGGCTGTGAACTTTCTCCAACTTAATGGAGAAAAAACAGAAGTTGTTTGTGCCTCTGACAGATTTGTGCCTGAGGCAATGAAAGCTCCTGGGCCCCATCATCTATCTAAACCTCTGTAAATCATCTCTCTTTGGGATAACTTTTAACTCTGCTCTCACTTTGTATGCTCGTGTCAAATCTCTGGTCCACTCTTGTTTTTATCACTTAAGAAATATTGCCAAGTCCTTTTATGTCATGCTCTGAAGTGGAGATTGTTATTCATGCATTTATTTAATGACATTTCGATAACCGTAAGTCATTGTTCCTTTGTCTAAGGGGAAACTCCCTGAATGTCTGCAGGTTGTTCAGATGCTGCAGCGAGGCTTCTGACTAAATCTCTCATATCACAGCGTCATGGATTCAAATTCATTTTAAGATTCTGGTTCTGACATAGACTTCTTCAGAGACAAGGACCTGCTTACAGCAGTGAACTGTGACATCAGTACATGTCCCTGATGTCATGTGATCAGGGAGACAGAGCTTCTGCCACTGTGTCCCCAGAATCAAATCTCTCGCTCTGAGCTTGAGATCTGTGGCTTCAGTCGTCTTTTTCAAGAAACAACTGCAAACTGTTCTGAAACACTTTGTGATCTTTGTGTCAAAACGTGCAAAAAAATAAAA
>NW_005187866.1:83216-86563 GCF_000239375.1 Pundamilia nyererei
AAAAGTGCTGTATAAATACAGGCCATTTACCATATACATATATTTATTTTTTATAACTATAATTATTTGTGCCCTATATATAGAAAATGTTTGGGAGTTTTTGTATATATTTTGTATTGTCCTGTCACTTCATTGATAGATTTGCTGTCCTTTGTGTAATTTGTTTCGCAGTGTGTGTTGTGTACAGTCCAGTAAAGATTTCTTAGATTAAATCACATTTGAAGTCAAACCAGACAGACACACTTTCCAAAAGCAGATGAACCCTGAGGTCAACTCTGTGAATAAGTTTTGCACCAATCTGTCATGAAAAGTGGCCGTTAAAGGTCTCCTGCATAGATGAATTGAGGTTGTGTGTTAGCAGGGGTGACATTCCTGCTCCATAATGATAGTTATTGATCAATATCTGCTCTTTGAGGTAATCAGGAAGTGAATGCAGTGCAGTCCTTAATAAACTGAGAGTTTGTGTCACACTGCTGTTATGTAAGCTGTACTTGAATTTTAAATATTATATAGCTGTGTGTGTGTGTGTGTTTGAACTTCTCACTTGCACCACCAAAAATCAGCACCAATTATGCATTAAGCTGAAAAGACACACGAGACATGTTACAAAACAACAGCACACATCAAACACGCAACGCTTTCATCACTCACAGCAGATCAAAAATCGTCTGTGTTAGCCGGGGGAAATGGTGTTAAAGCACAGGAAGAGCCATCTCAGCTGTCTAGACACACTGACAAACAGAAAACCCCGAGCTACAGAGGGGTAGATGGAGGAAGTCATTTGGAAGAATCATGGCTCCCCAGTATAAATAGCCTGTACGGGGCATGTGTACTGACAGATTAAACCATCTTTGAAGTCTGCCATACATCAGTTGAAACCTCCCTTCCCCTGCTCTTTAAGCTAAAAAGCTTAAATCTTCCAGCAGCAGCCAAAGCTGCTCCTCCATAGAAAAAAAAAAATTAAAAAAAAGACGAGAAGAGAGAAAAAAAACTTTTAATCCTGGCTTTGATGATACATTATGTGCTGCTGGAAAGAACACTCAAAGTTCCCCCTGAAACTTAAAAGTGACACGGACCCCGTCAGGCTATTCTGGATTGAGGAAGCGGCAGAAAGAGCGTCCACATGACAAAAGCTCCCGCAGCTGGAGGCAGTGTGTGTGTGTGTGTGTGTGTGTGTGTGTGTGTGTGTGTGTGTGTGTGTGTGTGTGTGCTGGTGGTGGTGGCGGTGGGGAGGGATATTTCCATTCTACACTGTCATATTATCACTTATATTTCAACTCATCCCCACTCCTCGATACGATGCCGTATGTACAAACACAAGCATAAACTCAACATGACCCTGCTTTCTGCATTTGTAGCACTTGGCAGCTCAGCGAGCTTAGATTAAGCTTTGAGGAGAAGTAGCGTTGGGGTGGAGGGGTAGGGGGTGAGGGGAGGAGGGATGAAGAGAGTGTTTTCAAAAAATTAATGGGGAAGGAGAAGGAGCGAAAACAGAATCGTGGAGCGAGATGAGCTGCGAAAGGGTGAGAAACGAGAGAGAGAGCTATGTAACAGAGATCTGCTTTCTGGTTTCTATGGAAACAGCAGGCTATTATCCTCAAACGTCATTTGTTATGAAGTTATCTGACTTCAACAAGGGTGGAAAAGACTGAACGAGAGGCAGAGGTCAGGACTCGTGTTTACCTTTGGGAGCTGAAAGTGATCGGTGAGGTCAGACGGGCCGAGGCGAAGCACAGCAAATACACCAAGTCACATTAAAGCATTTAAACCTGCAGCAGCAGATCGGGCTAATGGCAGTCTGCATCTCAAACAAACAGCATGCACTTGCCATGTAAACGTCAATTCTGCTTCCATAAATGTAACATTGTGTGTTTGTCTTATCTCCTGTTCCTAAAGACCAGGATGAGGGAATGACTCCTTCAAGTGCTGCATTTGTGTGTAAAAGAGATAACTCAAAGGGACACTTTCCGCATGCACATCAGCCTTATTAGACTTTACCCAGAAAGATGCACTAAAAAGGTCGCAGTCAAGCGCTTTACACTACGTTCAGTCATTCACACACTAGTGATGGTAGCTGCCCTGGGGCGCACTGACACAGGCGAGGCTGCCGGACACTGGCGCTACCGGGCCCTCTGACCACCACCAGTAGGCAAACAGTATCTTAGTATCTTGCCCGAGGATAATTTGGCATGCCTGGAATCGAACCACCGACCTTCTGATTAGTGGCTGACCTGCTCTGCCACCTGAGCTACAGCCATTAGCTGCTGTTTCTGTGCCAAAAGCATTCTCACTCTGATACCTGAAGTAAAAAAATTAGAGTAGAAAGAGCAGTGCAGCTTAGCTGGCCTTTATTAGCTGTACGAGAGCATGAAGTTGCACAGTACAGCACGTTAAGCGTACAGCACAGTGATGCTGTCAGTACACAGTAGCTGCGACTGTTGCTGGGACCAAGGTGGAAATGATTATGGAACAGGAAGCAGCTATTCCAAAGTGAAATAGAGAGTTCTGCTCTTACTTAATTGCTAACACATAAAGAAGAAATGTTCACTTTACATGTAGACATGCACATCTAAACGGGCTTTGCTATTTCAGAATAGTGAAAAGAAGAGCTGGACGCAGATAGAGGGAGGGGGTAGTGGACAAGAAATAAGATATGAGGAGGTGGGAGGTATTTGGGTTGGGATGGAAATATCTCCCTCTTGTTTTCCTCTCTCTCTCCCTTCACTCCTCCCTTCTGACCGGCTCCTGAGAGCGCTCCAGGTGGCCCTCTCTGGAGCCCCGCTCACAACGGCCAGGACAGGGCTTTCATGCCAGTCGCTACCTCGAGGTCAATGGGTTTGTTCTGGCAGGGCCTGTTGCAGTGAATGGGCATCATTACAGTTTCATTATAGCGGGAACTGGCTGGAATGAAAGCTGTATTTAACATCCAGAAGAGCCCCTGCAACTACTTGAAAGCTAGAGGGGAGAAAAGGAGAGACAGAGAGAGCGAAGCGAATGTTGATGGTAAATGAGAAAGAAGCTTTTCAGGTATCACATCTGGAGAGGTCAGTTCAGCTGTGAATGAAGATATATATATATGTAACCCATCACCAGCTCACGTGTATCACATAAATAATATTAATAATTTATTTATACAGGACCTTCAAAACACAGAGTTTCAAAGTGTGTCACAGTTCAAATAAAAGCTGTACATTGAGAAACGTGCACATGTTAAAACATAAGGACACACTGACGACGTTCACTCCAGCGCACAAATACATGCACGCGTGGTTTCCAACCATGGTGACCAGTGTTGGTCGACCTACTTGAAATAGTAATTAGTTACTAATTACTGATTACTTCTCCAA
>NW_005187866.1:87774-89065 GCF_000239375.1 Pundamilia nyererei
CCACAGCCACCCTGGGGCACACTGACAGAGGCGAGGCTGCCGGACACTGGGCCCTCTGACCACCACCAGTAGGCAACAGGTGAAGTGTCTTGCCCAAGGACACAACGACCGAGACTGTCCAAGCCGGGGCTCGAACCAGCAACCTTCCGATTACAAGACGAACTCCTAACTCTTGAGCCACGATCGCCCCAGTTTAGTAACGCAGCGTGCTTACTGGAAAGTAGCAGGAGTCTAATTGCAATAGTAATCCCTTACTTTACTTGTTACTTGAAAAAAGTAACCGGATTACAGTAACGAGTTACTTGTAACAACCTGACTGACTGAGGAAGGCTGTTCCACAGTTTGGGACCTATACCCTCAAAGTGAGATTAGTGAGGGACAGCTCTAAGGCCCCGGCTTTTTGATCGGAGAGCTGCATTGATAAGGTGTTAGAAGCTCCGCTAAATAAGCAGGAGCCTGTCCATGTAGTATCTTATATGTCCACAATAATAATAATGAATTCTGAATTTCACTGGGAGTAAATGAAGGGATGCAAGGAAAGCTGTAACATGTTAGCAGCCTTGCTGCTGCAGTCTGAACCAATTGGAGACAATCTGTGGAGGAACGAGAGACGCACGTGAGAAGTTAATGCAATAATCAAGACGGGAGAAATTTAAGTGAGTATTCAAAGTTCAAGATGATTGACTCAGACTGGGTTCAAAGTGGTAACAAGGTTTTTAGCAGAGGGTTTGATGTTATGGCGAGGGGGCCGATGTACAGGCCTAGTGCTAGAACCTGAGTTCTACCAAAATCCAGATGGAGGAAATCAGAGAACATCCAATCAACAATGGCAGAGAAACATTCACTGAGGTAGGAGAGGCTGCTGAGGCTGTTGGGCTTGACAGAAAATATAACAGTGTGTCATCTGCATGGCAGTGGGAGGAGCTTCTTTAGAAGCATAAATCAGATGGAAACATAAATAAACAGAATTCATCCAAGGACTGAGTGCCCCACTCCACATATGAGCGGTGCATATGAGGACATACATTGATTAATGCGAGTTATATCTGTTTGATAAGCAGGGGCGATTTTAGCCCATTTTTGGGGGTGCTGATCTTTGATCCCCCAAAAATGGATCAAAGATTTCTTACTTTTTTGACAATATTTGCTGTTTGTGTGACACACTACTAAAAATATAAAAAGTACACAGTACATAACAACATATGTCGACGATAAAATCAGCAACATTTCATTGTCCTGTTGCTCCCATTGAAATGTATGCAGCCTATTTAAAATCTAAAACTTATAATTG
>NW_005187866.1:89406-101957 GCF_000239375.1 Pundamilia nyererei
AGAGGGAACGTGAGGAGAAAGTACGAGGTCAGGAAGAACCAGGTAAGCAAACAGACAGGGAGCAGTGACAGGCAGAAACTGTTAAACTGACAAAGAGAAAAAACCTGATTTTACTCACAGTCTGGAAGTTGTGTCTCCCTGTATTAAAGCTGCTGTACAGAATCTGCTAAACAAACTGGGCTGAAACATTTTGACCCTCTTTAACAACATTCCAACATAACATTATCATTGATCGGGAGATTAAAATTAATGATATATTTTTATGTGGTTCAGCCACAACTCTACTGAAACCTCAGCCAGTAACAGGTCGGCCAACCTTTGGACCGTCCAGTTGTCTGTATGACTGCTGCAGTACGTACATCACATTTGCTCACTATCAGAAAGAGCCAAACAGCCCTGGTGGAGCGAGCAGCTGTAAAGAGAAGCAGATGCTCTGTTTGCATTTTAAGCTTGTTTCAAAGATTCTGTACTGCAGCTTTAAATGTTTTCCAAAAGCACACACACACTTATCAGTGTTTCTCACACTTTTTACAGTGTGGACCACCTGAGAAAATGTCAAGCTGTCCCAAGCACCAAAGCATGAAAGTCATAAATCTTACAACACAAAATTAGTATCTGCAGTAAAGATTTTTCATGCATTGTATACATTCTACCACAGGCAAAGTTGTCTCCATTTTTATAGTTTTTTATTAATATTTTCTAATAATTTATTTGTAATAATTTCTTCTGTTTTGGGAGTGTTTTTATGTATCTGTATTATATTATACAAACACATTAAAAGTGAATCCCTGTCCAAAAATGCACTCAGTTTACTTTTTACTCACTATGAGCATCATTCATTATTAATAAACCAGTAATTAAGGTTAGCATATGTATTTTTTTATTCCAATCCATTCTTCTTTAGCAGCATTTAAATAACCTTTATCAGATTTGATGGTTTTGTTACAGACTTTAAAAAAAGTCTTTTGCTTTTCTTTCACAAATGTGGGATTAAATTGTTAAAATGTACAAAACAGTGATGTCATGTTTTGTGACGAGGACCCAGGCAGAGAGACTTGATGAATTTAAGAATCTTATGATTTAATAAAGAAATTTGCAGACTTGCACAGAGATGGTAAAATTATGGTGACTGATAATGGAGATGAATACAACAGACGATGAGGACAGGGAGGAGCAGGGGTTTAAATGCACCGAGGAGACAGACAGAGACAACTCGGGACAACTGGAGACATTTAAGGATGCAGGGACTGACAGAGACAGGGAAGACGTCTCATCGTGATGTGTAAAGTTGATCTTGCCTGGTTGAGCAGCTCTCTGGGTGCTCAGCACCCCCAAAGCTCTGATCCTAGAATCGCCCCTGTTGATAAGTATGAAGAAAACTGAACACACTGGATTCAGTAAACATTAAATCAAGCAGGGCTGGAAACATGTTGCACTAAATTAAATGCCTTTGCAAATTCTGTGTCAGTGCAGTTAGAGGGATCAATATGTAAATGATCAAAATTACCAATTACAGATTCATTCAATAAATGATTGCAGGATTTGGGAGGTCAACAGATTACAATACAGTAAACTGGATATTCCTATTGAATTTTAAAGATAGTAAATCATAGGAGTTAAAAGAACCAGGATCAAATGGGTTTAGATAATCCTCATGAATCACTGCTGTTCCCCCACCGTGGGCTTCGGGAGGCAGAGCTCTCGGTTCAGCTTTGAGTCTCAGTGACAAAGAAAGTGTCTGATTTCTGAGAGGTAACAAAATTGTTACGTATGAAATATGTATTAGATCTGGATCTACTGTTAAAAGGGCAAATAACGGAAGTAGAGACAGGCTAGAGAGGAAGAGGTTTACAGCACACAGTAATTAGATTACCGAGTCTGGGTGCACAAATATGGACAATGTGAAGGTTTTTCTGTTTATGCCGTATATTCAGGTACATAAAGTCTAACACTAATACGTGGCTCACATACAGAGTAAAATGGTTGGTGAGGAGTTGAAAAGATTAGAAAATATTTACTTTTAAACCTTCCAAATAAATTATTAGTTAAAAATGTTCCTCCATGTGTGGTGGGCCCTGTTTGTGGAAACTCGATTTGTTGAGCTCAAAGTATTATTTAAAAACAAGACAAAAATAAAGAAATTATTAAAGCTCAAGAAAAAGGACTGTGTGCATCTTTACGACATGTTTCTAGAACCTTGTTGATGGGAGCACTGGTAATGCTGGTTAGTAAACTAGTAACCAGCAGGCAGGCTGTCAGCCGACACATCATGTTCTTGACTGATTTCCTTCTAGTATTAATTTCATGTATAATTTTATCTGTAATTAATGAATCGCCTCGAGCTGACTGTTGTTGTGTTTGCTGTATAAATTTACACACACACACACGCACACACACACACACACACACACACGCACACACACACACACACACACACATATATTTATTACAGGAGGTGATTGTCATTGGGAGGAAACTGAAATAGAATTTTTCTCTACATGAATGTCTATATGTGGAATTTCTTTTCATCGTTGGCTTTATTAAATACATAAGTATAAAGTTTGAGCATTTCAGATGGTTCAATGCACTCGAGCTCATTCAATTTAATTCCAGCATCATACATGCTCAGCATTTCTTACCACAGTTGTTGCAGTTACACAGTTGTTGTGACTTTCTATCATTTTATGTTCTAATATACTTACATTTCAGCACGTGCTGAGAATTATGAAGGTTTTCTTTCACAGTTTCTGTTGATCCTCAACATCCCTGCTGTGGCCTTTACAGCCTGAACTCAGAAGCTTATGTGTTCTCCAATATTTGATCATTTCCAAAAGTAAGAAATAAAGTCAGTGGATGGTTTAAGGAAAGAAAAGACTTAATGACTGATTTAATATCTTTGGAAACTATTTCACTAATATATTTTTTCAAATAAATTCCCATATAAAAAATAAAATTATATTTAACATTTCTGTGTATGAAGGAATATGAAATGGTAAATATGGAAAGGTAATTAAGTGAAACAGAAATTAGTTCTCAGAGGAGGACATTATGATCACTAGATCATAACAAAAACCTGAGAATTATGACTAACTTGATAATGCAACACTTGGCACAGTTTAATCAATTAAGACAAATTTATACAACAAAGTTTGATGCTGCACAATTCAGCAGTTTTTCTTTCTTTCTTTTTAAGAATATTGAATTTGTTGAAAATGATTTAATATTTATAAAAATGTTAATCTGAAGTTTTAAAAATTACGACTATTTTAATAAAGGCTTAAAGCTTTTTCACCTGATAATTAGACACAATTCATGTTTTTTTCTCCTGTAAATTTTTACTGTAATAAATCAGAGTTAATGCAGGAAAACTGTGAACATCAAAAAAACAAAACGGTGAAATGATCAAACCTGAGCATTTTAAGCTGCTCTGTTCATTTGACCTGTTTGAGCCTGTGTGAAACAAACAGACTCAACGGATGTTCCCTGAAATTAAAACACATAAAGAATAAAGCCTTGATGCTGTGATAAACGTTACTGAGCTTGAACAATAAGAAAAAGCACAAATATGTATGTAGATGATTTTTGACTTTTGTCCAGCAGCAGAATGTCTGATGACAAATAAAAAGTTTTAATTTTATAATAACAGACGTTAATACAAAAAGGACGTTACTTTACAATTAAAACAAACAACAAAAACAAATATAATGAATAGAATAATATAGTAATAATATATAATGAAATAATAATAATGTAATCGAATGCATTTTATTACTTTTAATATTGTATTGTCTTTGTATTACAGTATAAAGCACCTCGGGGCAGCTGTTGTGATTTGCACGATAATTAAAAACTGAATGCTGTCATATCCTAGTTTGTATGGTTTGACTGTTTTAGATATTGTGTTTTATTCAGTTATTTTTATTCAGATATATTGTGGGGAATTTTCCTGCCACACAATGAATTGTTATCAAACTGTTGGAATTAAAGTAAAAACTATTGATTTAAGTGACGTAATAACCGTCTGTAGAGTATTTATAACAAAACGATTTTTGAATTTATTACATAATCTGATCAGAAGCAACTAAAAATGAACGGGACTGAAAGGAGCACGAACGACAGACTCATATCCTCCCTCATGTAATGGTCCCTCCCTCGCCCCGTCTCTCCCTCGCCCTGTCCTCAGATGCCTTTTGGCCTACTTTCGGCTGCAGAGAGCTCCAGTGTGTGTGAGCCAAATCTCTGCGTGGATTTAAAGGCAGAGCGTGCGAGAGATGGAGGCAGAGCGAGAGACAGCGAACCGGGTGACCAGAAAATATCATGTCAAATAAGGTATTCGGCTTTGGGGACGCTCGCTGTGCCTCCTCATATTTGTTCCAGTGGTCACGGCTGACAAACAGATTTAATCAGCTTCTTTGGTGCAACAGTCCTAATCATCTTTGAATCATTAAGACATTAGAATCAATACCAAAAGAAATACATTTGATTAGATGGTAATCTGTATTTGATTTTTCCTCATTTTACAATAAAAAAATGCAGAAATTGAGTCTCAAGTGACAGTTTTGGAAAATAAGCACGACTCTAAAACCAAACGTCAAAATATCCTGTTAAAAATCATGTTTTACAACGAATTTCCACTCTGCTGTTTGTTTTCTATAATTCAAGCATTTCATGGCAAATCACAGGACGAGTGTTAGATGGACTCACGTGGAGGTGAGAGGCTCGGGACATCCAAGTGTGGAAACAGTGAAATACATCCAAATATGTGCCCGCAGGTTTCACATAGTGTGTGTTTGTTAGATACTCATTCTTTAAATGACTCTGCATGTAAAGAAAGCCACTAAAGTCCATCCTGATGAACTTACCTGATAACTGTGAGCAGAAACTGACATGATTCGTTATTATTGGCTGACTCTAGCATTCAGCTCACTGAGAAAAATGTGTAGTTACATATGTGATGTTTCTTTAAGAAGTGAAAATAAAAAGAAGACGACAACTTTGAACGATCCATTAGTGCGTCACTTTATTCAAAGATTATTTCAATGAACACAAAAAAATGTTCCTTTATTCTAAATTGATATTGTTTGATTTTCCCAAAAAATACACTATTATTTGCAGCATCATCTTCCCTGTATGTGTGTGTGTGTGAAGCTATAGCTATGATCTGATTTCACCAACCATAGGATGAACTCTGGAGAAGGTACAGGCCCCGTGTACTCTCATACCATCTTCGCACTCACTAATCCTTCTGCAAAAGAAGCTTTATGTGTCCATAATCCGTCTCGTTATCACCGTCCAATATTAAACCAACAGCTATGTGGAAGTAACAAGTCCAGACAGAACTCTCGGGGTGTTCAAAGTACTTCTTGGAAATGTGGTGAATCAGTAAGGATGAGGAGGCAGGATGAGGTAGAATGAACTGTGCTGCATGGACCGGTGAAACGTGAGGATTCTCCTGTGACCTATGTATCAAATTTAATAGTATACTTTTTGAGAATATTGTTACTGTTAGGTTGGAGGTACTAGTACACTGCATATATCACAGTTTTAGCCGTACCACTTAAAGGTACTGTGTTGCATTGTGCTTAAACCGGACTAGACATATTTTCAAAGTGTATAAAAATTCACCACGTGTGGTGTTGGACTGTTAACCATGTTGACATGTGACCAAAGATACTGGGGTACGTTAGCACTGATATCTTAAACACTGCACTGCTCACAAAACACTGCATGCTAGTGTTTGCATGTCAACAACTGTACTGAAGTTTGAAGCAGAAAACTAGAAATCGCCCAACACAGTGAATAAGTTTCATATATGAATAAGAAACACGTTAGCTAACACTAGCACATCTGTGTTAGCATTCTTTATTTCCCATAAATGTTAAAATGTTGGTACATTTCGTCAAAGAACAGAAAACAAGGACATTTCATTAAGACTTTATTTACATGTTTACATTACAGAGACATGTGAAGCATTAAAAAGCAGCTCCTACTGTCAGAGATCACACGCATGTCCTGGTCAAACTATAAGCTATAAAAGAAAGATGTCTACACAGCGTGTGGGCAGCTGGTTGTTATATGCATCTCGTGTTCATGAACTGTTCCCCGACATGTCCTGACCTGGTCTAAAAGGCTGCAAGAGAGAGAGAGACAAAGTCATTTAAAAGCTGTTACACAACGAAGCCCGAGCACAGCCTGAAAAACACAACCACTACACTGAAACCAAGAATGTGCTGATTTTCCTCTAAAAGCAACAAAGAAACACTTATTGGTATCTGCACACTTTTAATAAATCATGCAAACATTAATGTAGGTCCAGTCAGAAGACTGACATCGTCCTCGTCAGCTGTCTTTTTTAATTTATTGTTTTTAAGGAGATCCTGTAACACGTCTCCGTAACTCACAGAAACAAAAACAACAGTAGGAGCTTTAATAGAGTATAAAAATACTCCCAAAGATGAAATAAAAACACGTTAGACGGCCGAATCTCACGCTTCACACAGAGCTTCTATTAATAAGTGTAAGAGTTGAAAGAATTGACAGTCACGTGAAATGACAGCAGTGAGGTTTTATTTAGACACGTAGGACACATCAGAAGGAAGAGAAAAAACTTCTATATTTATTCAGAAGAAATTGAAGTATCTATATGAACAAACGTGGCGTCCAGATTCACCACAGTCGGTTTGAATTAAACAAATAATTCCACAAACTGAGATAACACAGGAGGGTGAATCGAAGTTTACATCAGAATATAATATAAAACAACTTGTGACAAATAGTCTAAAAATAGCACAACTGGATCATCTGGAAATATCCAAAAACACACGTGTGTGTGGATTAATGGAGCACATTAACCAGTCGGAAAACTGGGTTTGGAGAAAAAATGGTGAATTGAGTCACACGAGACTGCTGGGCAGGTCGTAACAGGCTCTGTACAGTATGTCGAGCTGCAGTGCTGTTCAGTGGCTTGGCTTAAATCTGAGATGCAGCATATTTCAGTATCGTGTCGGTTATAACGAGCGCCGGCTTTGTTAAATGATCTAACAGGAACTTCACACATGATACAAATTCTGCTCTTCGCTCCGTTTCCACTAGAAGCACATTGTGAAGGCTAAAACAAAAGCATCACAGCCACCACAGATGAACAGAGCAGCATGAAGCTACAATACCAAGACAGTTCACTGAGACAGGAATTAGATGGAAGTTTATTCATCTCAGACAGCTCCAGTACTGGGACAGAGTTTTAAGCTTTAAATCGCACCCTCTATTTCACATTTAAGGTAATCGGCGCCAAAGAAGGATCGCAGCTCTGAACGTTCTTCATGAACACACGTCAGAGGACGCCTGTTCAGTTTGAACAGAAAGTCGAAGGTGCCTCGTCCAGGTTGGCGCGCACATGTGGATCCTGCAGATCCACATCCACTGCAGATCCTGCAGGATTTTCTGCTTTAAAAGAAAGAATGAAACGATTCAGTGTTTACAGCGTGACTGTTCAGTTTATCTTAATCAATAAAATACTTCTGTACTGATACCTGTTAGTGTTTAGAAAATAAAAGCTTTTGCTTTAATAACATTCTGAAAAGATTTTCACATTATCGCTCAACAGGAAGAGTTTTTACGACTTTTATCGACTCCAGCTTCAGAGGAAAGAGTGAAATACAGGACAAGTCATTTTTACCGTTATAAACAAAGCTCATAATCACTGTTATGTTGTAATAGGAGGCTGCACTGATTCATAGAAGCAAAAGCCTCAAATTGTGTCACAGACTTGATCTCATCCAGATCCAGCTGATGCATCGCTCTCCCACCACCAAATATGTTTCTGATAGCATCTCCCCGACCAATTGAAATAAATATGTTAACAAAAAGAAATGATGAGCACAGCTTTCTGGTTCGTGTGCTTCAGCATGTTTTCCTTCAAACATACAAAAACCACCAAAAACACACGACGATGATGATGATGCACAGGAGGGTTACACGTTGACTCATCGGGGGGATTTCCAGCCTTTCTTTAAATGCAAAGTGACCTGCAGCAGGACGACACAGATGGGCTCTGCTGCCGCTCGTCACTACCTGGCTCTTTATTGGAGGAGCTTTTTAATGCACAGACGTGCGCCTGCGTGTGTGTGTGACTGTTGACATACTGTGGGCCACTCTCAGATTAATGAGGTTCGTTAGTCTGTAGTCTGGTTAATCTGCTGCTGTAATGCGGCTGTGCGTAAAGCTCCTCTAAACTTGCCTCGTTCACACAGGCTTGCGCACCAACACACCCAGACAAACGACAAGTGATGCTGAAAATGCACCGGTCCATCCCACCAGCGCATTTCAAAGCCGCCCAGATGGCAGACAAAACAGCGTACAGTTTGGCAGTCGGTGCCCAGACCGGGCGAACAGAAATGAGAGAAACAATGAAAGCTCTGGACGTGCCCCAAATTCTAAATCTTTGGCCAAGCTGCAGAGCCGAGGAGAGCCTCAGCAATTCCAGCTACGCGGCGAGAAAATCGGCCCCAGGTGTGCAACAGTTAGAAAAAAACAAAAAAATGCCCTCTGCTGCTCTCATATGCCGTGGGTAGCGAGCATTGGCCGGCACCCACGTGGAGCTGCGACGCCATCTTGTTTCACCGACAGACTTGGAAGGGGCAGCGATCCCCTCTGCAGTATGGGGAACACACACACACACATCACATCACAGACGTGTTGACAGATAGTGTAGGAAGCACACTGGTTATTGATGAATGAGCTTCTCCCGCCTGCAGCAGAGAGCGGCTGTGTGTCGAAGGGAGTGGCAGAAAAAAAGCTGCAGATTGGTGAGCGAGGCTGATGCAGAGGGAAACCATCCCCGCTGCCACAAAGAGGCTCATCGCCAGCCGTCTGTCGCCTACGTCGATGCATTTTCACAGCGTGCCGATCGAGCTTTCTCACTTTTACTCTGAAATAAGCTGACTCGATTTTCACGAGAGGGTTTAGGAATAACCAACGGACCGTCCCCACAAACCCACACCAGGGTCGGCCTTCAGCAGTCCGTCTTAACGGAAAGTTCGTCCACATTAAACAGGATTACAATCAACTGTTGCCATTCCCGGCTGAATTTTGCAAGTCTGGAGACTAAAACTAGACTAGAGTAAATCCCTGGGATTGTGTGGTGCAGCAGCTTTGCAAGGCACGCGTTATTCCAGACCACCACTCCAGACTCTGCTGTGGAAAAGCAAGCACAGAAACACATTTTCTATAAAGATCCTAACATAATCTGGGTGATGGAGCAGCTTATCGTAGCTGGTACATGCCCAGCAGTCACACTGTAAGTGTCTGTCCTCCATGTCTGGCTCAGCTTTGGGGACACAGTGTACAGACAGTGTGCAGAGGAGCCGAACAATGGACGACGCAAGCCTGCGGCTCCTTTGGAGCTTAGCGGCTAGGCGCTAACTTGCTCCAGGTTAGTGTGCACTCACTGAGCTGAGCGAATCAAAAGCGATTTGGAGGCAGAGAGAATGTAGAAGAGGAGACGGGGCTCACAGAGGCGTTACATAAGACAGCAGGGTTCAAGCTACAGTCCATGTTGGTTCATCAACAACACGATGAAAGGTTCTTCTGATCAGAGGCAAAGCACTGAGAGGGTGAAGCTCAACACATCGGTATATTATACCACATAACTGTCAATGCAAGAAACACAAGTGAAGTGGAAACCGTTACACTGAAGCATTTACTAATGAAAATGAGTTTAGCATTAGGGTCACCACCGTACATCGACCCTGCTAATTACCTTGCTAAAATATGAAACGCACAAATCTAGCACTGAACTTTCTGCATGAAGGGGAGTATCCATGGAGATAACTTATCATCGATACCCTGCTACGCTCCATTAATGCCACAACACGGTGGAGTAGGAGTTCAGGCAGATATCGAAGAATCAGGTAGTCAAAGAGCTGCTGCTGTTCTGCAAATGGGTATCGCGAGAGCGACCTGCAGGGTGGAGTGGATGTGCAGATCTCACCCATTAACCAGCAGCTGGGTGAGAAATGAAGCTCGTGCAACAAAAGCCACCACGTGCCTCTATGACCAAGTCAGCAGGTAGGATCCTCGTTACTATCGATGACAAAGTGTCGCAGCTAGACACCAGAGTCCAATCAGAATCGACTCAGCAGCTGCACCGTTCATTCATGGATCGCGGTCGGTGGTGGTATCATCGTAGTTTAGAAATGCCCCGGCGATGGCTGCTAGCCGCCTGCCAGTGTTTTCACGTTGTCACCTTTGCTTTGCGTTGGCACGCGCGAATAAGCGTTAATGTTGGCGAGGGTTTGCTGAGGTCAAGCACATCATGTACAGAGCTGTCATAGTCACGCTCTCGACATCCCTCTGTGCTGCTCTCAAGTCACGGACGCCGAGCAAGTATCCAGGCCTGCTGCAAAAGGGCTGCAAGACTTATCACTGTGCACAAGACGAGACTGACACCATCGCCACGGCATTAGCACCATCCATCACAAGCTGCTCAGCAACACCTATTGGCTTTAGCAGGAACATGTACTGGTTTTAGCGAGCATTGTTAGCTTCAGTGCTCCACCTAAAGCTGTTTTTAAAAAATTAGTAACTAACAGTAAGTATTAGTCATTATTAGCCATTACAGCTCTGAGTGGGCCCTCTTTTTCAGACCACGTGACACGAAAACTCAAACACAGAATCCTGCGGAGATTCATCAACATGTTACTTTAGCGTAAAGCTTTTCTATGCGGTCCAACATGGTGCTTGTGGTCCATACTGCGAGAATCGAGCGTCAGCTGTGACAAGATGATCGCTTCCTGTCACCCCTCTGCACACCTTTAGCTCAGGCGGCCTCAGCTCTGTCACATGACTTCAATAAAGCGTGCACGATGCTACACTCCCATCAACTGAAGCCCAGATATTTGACCAGCTCTACTTGATTTCATGTGCTGTGAAGAAGTGAGGCGGCAAAGCGGGCAGACGGGAAGAGCGAAAACTCCAGGTAACAACATCATGCCAGGGTGTGAGTCAAGCTGTGAAGTGTGACATGGTTAACGCCTTAGCTCACTGCGCCACGGCCCCCCCCCCCCTTCGGTCGCCATTGTTGGAGGCAGGAAGGTGCGGGAGATAGCGCTGCCTGTGCATCTCTCTCAGCTCCCGAGAGCCTAACCCGTGGACATGAAAGCACAACGTCACAAGTTAGGGTCTCAGGGATGGAGAAAGACGCGTATCCTAAACGAACTCCTCTCCCTCGTTGCACAGCTGCTTTGAACCCTCTCGGAAATCACTCGTATTCCTGCGCAGGAATAACCTCCGTGTGCTGGACTTGCTTATAAGTCAAATGAGGACTCAGAGCGTCTCCTGCATACAGAGTGAGCTCTGCCTCGCACAGCCTCAGAGGCAATGCATTAGCTGCAAGCTCCACAGCCCCCTATGCATTCGTGAGCATACAACAAGTGCAAGCCTCAGCCAGACACAACACTGGCCAGCCCCCCTCCCTCAACTATCTCTCTCCCCCTCCCCCACCTCGGCTGAACAATACAGCACTTTGAAAAATGCCTCCTGCCATCAGGTACAGAGCCTGCTGCCGTACTGTATGTCCAAAGATCTGCTTCTGTCCTTTAGTAACCATTACTTGCAGGAGATGCAAAAGACAAAAGCCCCGCGTGGATGCATCGGCTTCAGCATTGAAATTTGCGCCAGACCAGCGCAGCATCTCACAGTCCATCTCACACGATGACTTGCATGCTCGTCCGACCGACATGCCTTTTGCCTGGTGCAACAAAAATCGTTTGGCGACCGCTCAGTGCTTACAAGTGCACATCCCTGTTCAGCACAAGCTTCCCAATCCTCCCGAGAGGCTGCGCAGGGAAAAAGACAAGCCTGATGACAAAGCTCTACAGTTCCTTCTTGCTACCATGGTGGTCTAAAGCGTAGGAAACAGATGGGGAGCGGAGAGGAAGAGAATTTGTTGGTATCGACTCACCCTCCCCTTTGGATCCAGGATGCCCCAATCGCTCGCTGCTCTCCGAGCTCACTGCCTGCTCAGGGAGGGGAAGAAAGAGGAGACAGAGAGAAAGAAAGCTCAGATTTAAACTTACAGCACGCCAGCAAGGCTCCGGTAACGCTCAGAAAAAGAGATTTCCTTTCATTTTATTTGAAGAAAAAATGATGAGAGCGGTACAAAGCCGAGGCCGGTCAGTCCTGCTGGAGCTCAGGCGGAATAAATAGCGAGCGGCACGGAGACGAGAAAGATGAGGATGGGTGGTAGGACTGAGCCGGAATGAACCATGTGCACGTTCCCTCTCCCTCTATCACTTTGCTCCTGCTGCTCTCTCTCTCACACACACACACGCACGCAGTCCGGTCAGGACAGTCGCTGAGACCGTTTCCAGGAAAACAAAGCACTGCAAGGATGCACTAGTTAAGGTTAGGTAAGACAGGTAGGCGAGGAGGGAAAGAGAGGCAGCGAGAGAAGGAGGTAAAAGAAGAGAGCTGAGCCTCAGAATCAGCGCTCACAGCCAGTGAAGCATGCCAGCTTCTGCCTCACCGACGTGAGGAGGGGCGAGAAAGGGGCG
>NW_005187866.1:101977-106531 GCF_000239375.1 Pundamilia nyererei
CGTGCGCGCGCACACACACACACACACACACACAGCCTCTACTTACTTTGTGTCCAAACCTGCAGGTCTCGGGCGCAGGTTGGTGACAAAGGGGGAGGACGTGCACGCACACCCAAGTTAAAGGACAAAAACCAATGTGCCTGCTGATCTCTTGTCTCGCTCCGCTTTCTCTTTCCAATCACATGCAGAGGTGGAAAGGAGGGAAGACAGGAGAAAAAGAAAAAGCATACCTCCCTCTCCCTTCTCTTCCTTCCCAGAGAGTCTCCCTCAGTCTTTTTCTTTCTCCTGCCCGTGCTGATCGAAGGAGAACGAGAAGAGAGGGAGAGATCATCCATTAATTTGCCTCACAGCTGTAATCGCTTACAGCCAGAGGCCCACTTTTCCTCTGTATCAGACAGGGTGGGGGTGGGGGGTGGGGGGGTTAGGGGCAGGAGAAAGTCGTCCTTTTCTCCTTTTTTTTCTCCCACCTCGCTGTTGTCCATTTTCCAAACAGAAAACAAATCCACTCTTTTGCTGGCATGCAAAGAAAAACCAACAAAAATCCACTTTTCCAGTCTTTCTGTCTGCTGTCTTATTCTGCGCCTCACACCAGCCGACCTCTTTCACACTATCCTCTCAGAGAGAGAGAGAGGGGCCATAGAAACATTGCTACATGATGTGCTTTGGCTTATACAGGCTACATTTAATCTCCACTGGCTCCCCCAGGCTTTGGTATGGAGAGAGAGGGAGAGAGAGTGAGAGGGAGGGAGGGAGGGAGAAAAAGAGGAGAGATGATGGGGGGAGGGACAGATGGAGCGAAACGAAGGAGAGCAGCGACCTACAACTGGCTGCAGGCTCAAATCAGCGACGGGCCCGAAGAGGCTGGGAAGGAGAGAGGAAAAAAAGGAAGAAAAGAAAAATCCCCGAGACCACACTGCCCTCTTGCTTTCCTTCTGCGAGCGATCGACCGCCTGCGTCTGCAGCCCGGCTAATCTCCCGTCACGTCGTGCTGCTTCTCAATGCAGCTGCAGTAGAAAACCGAGCATCTGGATCTGCAGCACGATCCACCTCTGTAAGCCAGCCGTTGTGAAAAATAATCATGCTACATATTTTACAGTCTCCCCGTTGACACGTTCGCGTACGTGTGTACGCGCAACACACACACACACAATGCAGCAATCCTCATTTATCACCTGCTTTGTGTCCAGATAGAGCCAGTCTTCTGTCAGGTGCTAATATTAGCCTGCTTTGATGGTGAGAGCCTGCAGCAGGCAGACAAAGGCGCACACGCATGCAGGCTGAGGCGTGTAGGCTCAAACACAAGTATGGTTAAACTTCACATGCGTGTGGATAAATGTGCAAAAGCCAAAATAATAAACCACCTGGCTAATGAAACTTTGCATCCAGCTCAGGTGCCACCGATTTACCCATCCCATTCCGCTCTCTCCAAGTATTTATTATCTGCTGGTAACGGCCAGGAATCTGCACCCGGCCAGCCAAGCGGTACGTCAAGAGAGACCCAGATCTGTCAGGCTGTAGCCCACGCGCACGACAACAAAGCAGCAGGACTGCAAACAAACCTGCAGCAGCAGGTCTGCAGAGCCAGAAACAAACACGGCCGCTGGGTGGGGCGACGACGGGCATGACGCGCTCCCGACCGGAGAACTTGACTGACACCTGTCACATCGGACCATCGCAGCTGAGGTCGGGAGGTCGTTGCTATGGCAACGGGATGGCGAAAAGAAAGGTTCAGGAAGAGGACGTCTGACCTGTGCTGACTGGATTTCTGTGAAAATCATCAATGTTCAACTGGAAACAGTGCATAAACATTTTGCAGTAATTAGCACCGTCAGGAGATTTTTCTGTGTGATGTCAGTAACCTGATGGCGTGCTGGCCCGGAGCAAAGCTGGCCGAGAGTCGTTCTGCAGCAAAGGCAGATGCAAACATTAAACGTTGTGTGAAATGTTGCTAAACTACTCACCAACACAGTAAAGATGTGAGATAACTTTACGCACAGGAAAATGCTGAAAACCAATAATGAACGTGCTCATGAGGAGCACTCAGCAGTGAACACAGCTCACTCAGAAACCATCCACAAATGCAAGTTTGAAATCTCTCATGCATAGAAAACACATAAATAAATATGATTCAGAAATGGAAGCACTTTATTTACTGGAAAACTCCCTGTGGTCTCACTAATTACAGCATCTTTGGAAATTACAGATGCTGCATTCTGTGGCCTGAGAGCCAGTGATGCTCAATGACGTACACAATCTGTGGAGCGATACATCTGCAGCGTTTCTTTGTCACTGAAGGTCTTGCTCATTTCAGCAAGACAGTGCCAAAGCACACTCTGTACGCAAATTTAGCCTTGAAATGATTAAAGGACCCACAATCAATCTTGTTTTCATTTCACAGAGCATACAAGCTTTTGTAGAAACTGAGTTTTCGTGATTTTAATCTTGATTTTATTTTTTATTTTTACCAAACCTGATAACAAATAAAGGCTTGACTACAACAGGTCAACTAAAAAGGTGCACATATACTCTTGACTTCTTAAATGTATTTTTAAAAGTGTCAAATTCTGCAAAAAAAGATGGAAAACGTAACTAAAACTTTCTCCTGGGACTGCCCACAGATGTATGCACACATGGTCAATGTAAAAGCACACATGCATTTGTACAAATGAAATTATTGCAGTCTTCTAACCTGAGGTGGATCCTTCACAGGGTTAACCAACAGGGGGCAGCCTTATGCTCCTCTGCTGTAAACATATGCACTTGTAGACGAGTGCCAGGCCTCAGTATATAACATATGAAGGCCAGTGCGCTCATGTTACTGCTGCTGAAGAGGGAGTGTTGGACGCTGTAAATCCAGCAGGTTCACTGCTGCCAGCAGCAAAGCAGAAGAGGCAAAACGTCAGGGTTAGAAGACAGCCGCAGAGGGAAGAGCTGCTCGGTTTGCATTCAGGATTAGAGTTCAAATATTGCTGTTTTGATTTCTTTGCAGATCCACTCCAAGGCTGGAGAAGCCAGCCCAGAACCATGAAAATGTCTGTTTTGCTGTGCAGTAATCATTTCAATCAGTTTATTTCCTGTTCCTCCCTGACTGTCACAATATTTCACATGTCACACAGAATGACAGCAGCAGTCTGCATCTGCCGATTGGAAATATTGTGACAATAATTGTCGAGGCTGACAGCAGATGTTACTGATGGCGAGCGGACTGGGACGCTACAGTGGCGGGCTCCCGTTTGAATCCCGTGCTTTTCTCCCCTTCGTATCCATCACCGCACAAACAACAAGACCGAAACAGCCGGCCTCCTTCCACGCAGTCATCAGCACTAATGAGGTTATCGCCGTTGCCTCGGAACGGAAACCCGGTGACGCTTCGGTGCACGTCAGTCCTATCGGCCACGCAACAATGCAGCGTTTCTGATCTCACAGGCCAACGCTGCTGCCTTCACATCAAACATAGAGTACAGATCTCCGCTGCCAGCTGGCACACAAACAGAGCTGGAGTCGGAAGTACGCAAAAAATTACAGGAAGAGACATTCACACTTCGGCTGTGGACATCCGATACACTGCAGCACAAGCAAAACATGTCAGAAAATTACTGTCAACAATTTTGGGAATAAATGAAGAAAATGTTTCTCAGTTTTTGGATAGTTGGCGAGACAAAATAAGAAGTTTATTGAACCCAAAAGAAACATCAATGAAACCAGAAAGAGGCATTTCAAAATATTTTCCACAAAGGTCCAGATTTAATGCTTCACAATATTAAAATGCAAACGGGTAGGGTATCTGACCCCGAACAGGCCACAGACCAACTCGTGATGTGCAAACACACACACACACGCGTGCGCACTAACAGGCCAAAAAGTGTCAGGAAATGTTATTGACCACGTTGAGTGTGCGGTATCTCGATTTAGCACGCCGTTAAATAATAACAGTGGACTATATTGATCCAGCTGTGCAGAGTGCCGTGCATACCTCAGGGAAAGCTAGGAGGTTGTACAGTTATCTCCTGGGGTGTAATTCTCAACTATACAACCTACTACCTCAACCTGGGAGCAAGCAGACCTGGCCAACAGGGCTCAATGGCGTGAAGCAGGAAAAGGAAGCTGCTCACGGGCTCAAGGAGTCGTATCTTATTGGTTCGTGACATCACTCCATCCCATCTGTCTTGGCAGTGCAACTCTGTATCTTAGATACGGTCTCTATATACAAAGCAGATAAACATGCCTTATTCCACAGCTTCTCCAAACCCCTGACTTCTCATTGACCCTCACACACACACACACACACACACACCTCTGCCCAAATGCTGACCAGATTTTTAAAGTCGCCTTGGAGTCAAAAATGTTGCACTTCTCGCTGCGTTTGGCCCTTCGAGCTTTCCTACGCAGAGAGAGGAACGTGCACACCTGACACTACAGTATATACACAACAGTGACATCAATGTCACAGCTGCTAAAGGTCTCCAACATGAGACCTGAATCCATCAGTGCACACACACACACACACACACACACACACACACACACACACACACACACACACACACACACACA
>NW_005187866.1:107568-120979 GCF_000239375.1 Pundamilia nyererei
ACACACGCACACGCACAAACACACACGCACACACACACAACAAACACACACACACGCACACACAAAACAGCCAAAGAGAAGCACTGACCAACAAACCCATAATCTGACTGGTCACATCTGCAGATGTCCAAATGACCTCGATTACATCAACAGTGACAAAAGAAATCTCGAAAAGGCATCGTCCATGATTTTACACACAGCTGAAAAAGATTACTGTATGGAACTACAGAAAAATATTTACACATTTCTTCAAATTACTAATGTATATTTCTGTAAAACCAGGTGCAGAGAAACAGTCTGTTATTTAAAGGGTTTCTTGTGAGCTAATTTGGAATTTTTATGGTTAAAAACATCAAATAAAAATCAGTTCTTGAAGCAGTATTTTACATTTTTCTGGAGGGGGGGATAAGAAATTAAAAATGCTTCCTGCTGCTCTTTTTTAACTGTCAGCATATGAGAAGTAATGGCCATTTGTGAGAAAACAAGCATTACCGACTGTCATCTGTATGCATTCTCTAATTGGGCCAGCGTCTTCTTCATTAAGAAGGCCACACCGCAGCTAATTGACTGCTGACTGAAGAAACCTGCTGAGTTTTCTGCAAGCTAACATTTGAAATGCACACAAGCTGTAATTACATTTTTGCTTTTAATTGACTCCTTGTTGGCTTACTGTTAACCTCTCAAAGTCCCATTTCTTCTTCTACAAAGAAACCATTTCAGCTCGGAGGACGTGTGAGGAGTTTTGTTGCACAGTTAAACGGCGATTCGATGTATTTAGAGTAAGAAGTTAGAGTTCAGCTACAATTCAACCCCGGGACTGTGCCTGTGACACAAACAGTTAAAGCTTTTGGGAGCCCGTGCACAGCCCCCGCCGTTTGCCGCTGATCCTGCTTGGGGTGGTTGGAGCTGCACAGACGCAGACCTGTAGATACAAGCTTGTGGTGTCACTTAACACAAGTTCGGATCTACGGGTTTGGGGCTGCGAGCAGATGACTTCAGGAATCCATCAGCGTGGCGACACGGAACAAATGAGCAGCTTTAATTATGGAAATCTTTTAGATTTATGGCAAACGTATTTGTCTGCGTGTGTGCAACAAGTCTGACTGTTTCCCCGAGCAGCAGGAATCAGCTCGAAAGGCAGCAAAGAAGAGAAAAGCTCGATTCCACCAATTAACACGACTCATAGCTCCAAGTGTGATACTCTCTGAGCCCAATATTCAGCTTCAGCCTGGAAAAATGATTCACGAGTGAGCAAAGTTTAGCCTTTAACAGAAAACATTTAATCGCTGTGTTTAATGCAAAAATAATAATAAATCCACATAGAAAAAAAAAAGAACTGAAATAATAATTGTAAATAATTTTCCCACAAAAACAATCATAAAACCTTTATTTATGCCTCAGCACACACTGGAGTCACTCACTGTAGGCCCACAATGCACTGCATCACAGCCAGATACTTGAACCTCATATTATGCGCCTGCAGTAGTTACGCCGGCTCCTCTGTCCCACTCTGACAAAGTCGTTTCACTGAGCGATGGCTGGAAAAATTCACGCATGTGGCTGCTAACAGAAAATGTTCTAAACTGCAGGAAAAATGCTCTCTTCAAAAAATCAGTCAATGCCAGCTTGAATTTCTGGATTATGCTGAGTTCAAACTAATACAATTAAAGACAAAAGTTCTTCAGAAATGCTATTAAAGAGGTTTTAATAACTGAATACAGAATTGTGGCACAGATATTTATTATTTGACATTTGCTGGAATTACAAAAACTATAACGACAAAATATTTACAATTTTGATTTCTGGGAAAGAAAAAAAAATTACAGCTTTTAATTTTGCAAATGTTTTCCAGTAAATTCACAGTATAAAAATGTGATTGCAGGTAAAACCCAGCGATGCACTTTAAGATGACGCGGAGCCCACATTTGAACACATTCTTGTCTAATGTTGTCATTTTGCAGCACAAACACCAACAGAAGAAAACAGAATGAGTTTTAACTTTCAGACATTTAAACTTCCTTCTCCTTCTTTTCCCTCGGCCTGAATTTAAATGTGATGTCTGACTTTGAAGCTGTTGCCAAGTTGCTTAAAGTATGTCAGTGGGTCTCTGCCAGCGAGCTGAAAGACACCTTGAGATTGGCCGAACAAAGAGGTCGGCGGGGGCCGCAGCACCCTGCCAGCCCGCGCTGCCGCACCAGCGTGCGTGTGCGTGCGTGCCAGAGACAAACGAAAACAAGCAAAAGGCCACCACCTGCACTGTTCGGCAATGAACAACAGCAGTGGCAGCCAAACCCAGCGGTGCTATACGCCCAGTCTACCCAGCAACAGAGGTGGTGTGTGTGTAAGAAAGGAAAGGGGGCAGGGGGGTCAACAGAGGTGAAGGAGTGAGAGGTGAGGAAGTGGCATGTCGTTAGCACTTTGTAATATCATGCAGCGTAAACAGATATTCCTCGCGGGCCAACAGGTAGCATCAGGCCCGTTTCACCACAGCAAACAGCAAACGGTAAACACGACAGGAAAAATCTGCAACCACACTGCTCAACATTACCAGCCTGAAAGCAAAGAAAGGGGAAAAAAAGGTCCGAGGACACTGGTAGCACGATGACTTACCGATTTGCCTTTACGTTTAGTTTCCAAATGTTTCTTTTCTCTACTCTGCAGGGCCTACGGTGCTTTGGCAGAAGGTACGGGCAATCATTTCCACTGTGGCCCATCGAAAAGAAGAACAAAAAAAGGCTCAAACATGCAACTACAGTAGCACGAGCACCCTGAAAGGCAGCTCGAGAAGAGGGTAAAGAAAGAGTGAGACAAAAGAAAAAAGGCAAAGGGAAGAGAAACTAGTGAAGGGGGAGAGAAGGAGGGAGAAGGAGAAAAGTGAGCGATAAGAGAGAAAACCCAGTTTTTCTTTTTGGTGTTTTTACAATTTTGCTTTAGCGCGCGGCAGCAATAAGAACTATACGCAAGCGAGAAGCCTGTTAATTCTACAAACTGCCTCCCTGCACTACGAGCAAATGACAAGCAGCATCTGTTTGTAACACGGCCAAGATCCCAGCCCTACGAAGAAGAAATTAAAGTGAAAAAAAGGTTTGATTTCCCTCTTTTTCAGTCTTTATCTGCAAAACTCTCCTCCTCTCTTTGACTCCCTCCCTCGCTCAGCTGAATAAGGCAAAACAGAAAAGAGAAAGGGGAGTGTGGAAAAGCAGCGAAAGGAAAATGCAGCCATGAAGCCGTCCTCCTGTCACCCCTGAACCTCTCCCCCTCTCCTTTTTTTCCCCTCCTCTTCCTTGCACACTCCTTCCTCCTCTTCTCCTTCCTCTGCATTTAAAAAGCAGGGAGGACAGGAGAGTCCAGGTACAGCTACTACTCACTCAGTCCTTCTCTTCCCAAAATGCCCTACTACTCCGACACAAACACTTGGAGACACACACACGCACACACGCACACACACACACACACACACACACACGTATCCTCGTCTCCCAGAGCGTCACACACAGCCAGAAGCAGACTAACTTGCATGCATGTACACACTCGTGCGTGCACTATCGAGTGCATATACAGAAACACACACATGCACGCACACATTTCTTGGAAAGCTTCCCCGCACCAAAAACAAATACCAATCTTTAGTTAGCCTCAGCTGCGAACAGAAAAGAAGGAGTCATTTCGGGACTTGGCTCTGGTTTACCGAGGCACAGATACAGACCATTTCTCCATATGCCTGCCTTTCACAGCTCGGGAGCAGCTCCAGATTTCACTGTATCATAATACTGCAAAAAATGTCCTCTGTCACTGATATCTTTTGATAACATGCAGCTCCAGTAATAAGACCGTGAGAGTGGCCGGCACTGGGCGAACACCGGGAACAGGGGCTTGTTTGGCACGGTTTTAGTCTCAGAGCGATCAGGTGCAGAGGTGCAGCTCTGTAAATGCTGGTGACAGCACATACACTCTGGTCCATCATAGGACATGAGTGGTTAGCAGTTGAATCGATACGGCACTCAGATAGTTTTGAAATACGCACTCCCAACTGACAGAGGGCTGCAAGTTTGGGCTTTTTCACACAAATTAAATTCAGGTAGAAGATGCAGATATCTTCAAGAATTAAACTGCAGCAGTATCAGCTCCTTGAGACCCGCTGAAAGCTTACTCTGTCCCTGGTACTCTTTGGTGTTACAGACTAGCTGTTTTGGCAAACAGCCGTGTGCTGCATGCTGACATCACATCACAGGAATTCTGGGTATTCAAGTGTAAGAAATAGATTGTCCGAAAATAACGCATGTGTGGATCCGATTACACAGTTTGTGGGCAGAGGCTCAAGCACTCGACTACGCCAAACCTTTACCAATCCGCAGCCATATTTGATTTTATCGTAGATTTCACCCTCAAATAAGTTTGGTCTATTTTAGCGTTATTCTGTGTTGTGCCTTCAATTGATGGGTTGTTTTTTTTTCACTTGTCGTTCTGCAAACAGCGCTAGTTTGTGCCACAAGGGGTCAACATTTAGTCATCTCGCACTAGTTTTTCTGAAACTAGGAATTACTTCCTGTCTTTAGAAAAAACAAAGACATTTTATTTATAAGAGTCTGTCGTTTGAAGTTCCTTTATATTGTAAAAGCCTAAAGCAATAGAGAGAAAACCCCAACAATCAAACTACCCCGTTTGAGCAAGCACTTGGTGACAGTGGGAAGGAAAAACTCTTTTAAAGGGAAGAGGTCACCTGGTATTTCCTCCCAGGAAGTCTCCCATCCACGTACTAACCTGCCATACACGGCTAAGCTTCCAACATTAGACAGGACTGAGAAACACTGAAAAAAGGTGGCCACACCGTAGCAAAGTGTTGTCCCACTTTTTCAAACAGATTACTGCTTAAAATGTGACCATATGAAGTCCACATGAGGACCACGAAGACTGAAGGTAAAATTGTAGCTGTTTTTTATCAACTCTGTGTACCAACCAGCTTCCTGTTAAGGTACCTGGCACTCAGATGTTAGCAGCAAATCCAGCAAGTCACGGACGTTTAAAGTCGAAGCCATTGCAAATCAGCACATTGCCCAGTAACCTCTCCATAGTTTATCCCCAGTCAGTTACATGCCAAGAGCACCCCATAAGCCTTAGTCTGGTTACAACCAATCAAAGTCCCTACAGACTTTACAAATTCTCCCACAGCCTGTTCAGTTAGTCTTTACAGGTTATTCAGTGTTGTCTGCTTCACATGTGAGTGCTGTGTCACAGGTGTGCACTCTATAATTCTGCTCTGTCTTTATGGACATTTTCAACAAAATCTTCCATGAGCTTATACATGTAGTCAAACCTACACTCACATTTGTAGTTGAATTTTTGGGAAATCATTAAACTGGTGAAGCTTGTAGCCATTGATACTTTAAAAAAGAAGAACATCTACACTAGATTATATGCATTAATACTTTCTGGCAGTCCACAACTGATTTAAAGTTATGCTGGAGGAAAAAAAATCTAATTTCCACAGAAAGAGACTGCCTCAGTGAACACAATGTGCCTGTATTAGCATGGCTAATTTGCAAGCACAACTTTAATCATTTTAACTTTCAGGTCTGACCAGACAATGAACGGTGGAAGATAAAATGTTCCTAGCTTATGTTTTACCTGATACCTCAGTAAGTTCGTTACACAGAAGGAAACACTGTGAAGCTTTAAAATAAGCAGAGTTGACACTGTGGATATTCACTAACACGTGTTCCCATGGTCAGCTGCAGTGGTTTCGTTGGGGAAGGTGTGACCCAGCAGCTGCTTTTTTCCTCTTTAAAATGTAGCTAAATCTTCATACGGGGCTGCTAAATTTCCTAAACAGTTTCCCAACGTACCCATTTTGGACCAGCGTGAAAGTCCAGCCCAGACAGGACAACAAACAAGCCAAGAACACGAGGAGTGAACCAGCTTGTTGTGCACTTCTGCCCTCTGAGTGAGCCTCGACCGATTTCTCAGTGGCCTCGACCTACCAACTTCAGTCCAATCTCTAGCATACAGATAACTAGCATGAAGTTTCCTTCAGGGAACAAAAACAAATATACCCTTTAACTCAAAGTAGATCTGCAATAATCTTGCTATAATGAAATTTGACTGTGTCGAGTTCATAAGATGTGTTTGCTGCAGTCCTGGTAATCCTTTCAAATTGCTTTTCATGCAAAAATGAAAGTTGTACGGTGCCATTTCATAGATCGTGGATTATGGGTTCTGCCTGAAACGCACCTGATGAACCCAGGCCCGAGTCTCAGTGCCCTGGACGGCTGACTGTAGCAGCTCTGCGCACACTTCAAGGTGAAGCGTTTTCACTTACACAGCTGCTAATAGCTTCGATTCCATGCAAATTAGGATTCTGTAAGTACGCCGTTTTACATCTTTGTTCAACTTTACTGGCGCTTTCCTTCATGCAACACGAGCGGAGAATATCGCCTTTTCCAAAATTCTGCGTCTGTACCCCTTCCATCTTCTCTCCTCTCTTCTCCCTTCGTCTGATATTCTGCTCACGCACAACTGCGGCAGCCCTCCTCCAATCGCTGGCATTAATCCACACCTCAGACCCCCCAGACACACTGTCTGCTCTCCCACAATGCACCTCAGCTCCAAAACTTTCCCAGACACATTTGGCCTTCTCTCTATCACTTACCTCTCCCTCCCTCTTCAACCCCTTTTCTTTCATTCGGTCTCCCCGTGGCTCTTCATCGTCCAGTTTCATTCGCTCTGCCTCTTTCTTTCTCAAACTCTCTAAATTTCCCCTTTCTTTCCATCTATTCAGCCGCAGCCTGTCTGACAAAAGTATCTCCTAATCTTCCCCAGAGTCCGTTTGACATGAAATGGCGGCACCGCAACGGTCCGACACTGGCCGTCCTCACACTCAAGTAGAACTCGTCCACCTCGCTTGGTTTTTCAAGTTTTAGATTTCACATTTGAAAAGCATTTTAATGTGACGGACGTTGAGCAGACTGACGGAAAAATGCCAGGTCCCATTTCAATGAGTTAGACCAAGACAAAATGAAGACAACAGCAACGAGTTTGTCAGAATCTATGAAAGGTTTACGGTTATGACCACTTCTATGATTCCCCATAAAGAGAAAAAATTTGGCACAAGTTCTACCAAAAACAGATCCAACATAAAGGACACATCAACAACCAGAACACGATGGAGCCAAAACATCTCTCCAAACTAAACACAGAGGAATCCCTTTCTGAAATAAGCGGAGTTCATGCGATTCTCTCAGAACAACATTTTTCATAGTTTTGATTTTCTGGCATTTTTTCAGTTAGTTTCCTCTTTCTGCTCTTCAAACCGACCAATCCCACCTGCCGGATCACCTGGAAGTCTGCCCACCTGCTTCCACTCTGCAACTCAACCCTGTGGTATAACCCAGGATGTCTTCATGCCTTTGCTCCTTTTATTAAACCTTTGCTTGTACTTTGAATTCGGTCCTTTTTGCGTTTTATAAATTAAGCTTGTGTGTTGCTTTTTACAGCCCTCCTTTTGTGTTGCTCTCTTGGGACCGATGAATGGAATTCCTATAAACTGACAATAGACTACAATGTTATTCACCAATGTGCTGAATGCCCCATTTTACATTTGTTTAGCGGCGGACTTGTGTTGGTGAAGAGAGGACGAATGTACAGGGATTTATTGGAAAGCCAGAAATCAGACATAGCAAAAATGCAGCTGTATGATAAAGATACAGAAACATTTATTTAAGAGATGTGAGTCAAAGCGTCTCCTGAGGGCCACCAGGAATGAACTAATCAACTGTTTTCCAAATCCTTAGTGGGATGCCAAGCTCCTTAACGCTCTTGCACTGCACGGTCACTAATTTACTAATTACTCACTCATTTTTTCTTTGGCACTCAGTAAAGAAAGACCCCTCTGCATTACTCAGCATCTGTTGGCTTGGCCTGGTGATCTCCCCTCTGATGGTGTTTACTTCATACGGTTTTAACGTTTGTGTGATCTCGTTTGGCTCCGGTCTTGGGAATCTCGTTTCTTGCACTGGGAAGAAAAAGCTAAGAGGATTGAAACTGAAACTGCAGGCAGACATGATGGGAAGTGTAGATAGAAACTGGAATGAGTCAGTCCTCCCGAGAGACAGAGATTCATCCAAGACGTGACTAATAATGAATGAAGTGGATTTTATTGTGATGAGATTAGGACGGGGCATTCTGACCTCACCTTCACCCAACATGGCCATAAAATATTTAAACAACAAATGATGGATAATGCAAAATATTACATTTCTGGCATCTGGTTTCATAAAGTCTTATAACTGAATTTGCACTCAAAGATTAAGACTGTCATCTTTTATTTAAAAAAAGGATGTCTTGGTTTTCCTGGAAGAAGATGAGAAAAAAAGCTTGCTCTGGCTATCTGCCCAACCTGTCTTTGGCCCAGAAATTGCCAACCAGAGCATCTCTATCAACAATACAGCTGCGTGAGTGTTAAATGATATAGTCTGCTCTGGGGTGACGAGGAAAAATGAGTTTTTAAGAGGAAGAAAAATCTCTCCTGCACACAGAAAGGTATTCACAAAAGCACGATTCGGTACCGCACTTTGCACTAAGATATAATGTAATGCAAACAAGCCGGATCATATGTGTCGTGTTCGAGGTGGATGATGACTTGAGGACATCTGTGTCTATGCAGCTTTTGTATATCAGCAAACAAATTCATGGGTCTAACCCTCCCGCACAGGCTTTGTTTGCCTTTCTTGCCGTCCTTTTGTTTCCTTCATCGTACCAAACGCTCCCTCGTTCTCTCCTCCTCCTCCACCCGCCCCCTTCCGCACAATCATTTCCCCCTCTCTCCATCGCTCTGCCTGCCCTGCAAACATACTCCACCCCCCTCTCTTCTGTTTGTGTCCTCATCTGACCCTTCTGGGCCTGGATCCCTGCCAGTGCCCATTCGGATCGGGCACAGCTGGTGCTGCCGCTGAAAGCTGAGCGCCGTTACCGCCACTGTGTATTGTCTGACAGACATCTTCATAATGCTTATAGCCCTGCTTCGCTCATTTTCACGGTCTCAGAGCATTCGTTGTACATATTTCTGTGTTACATTCCACATAATGATCCCATCCTTTCGAGGGTGAGCTATCTAATTGGATCTGCTATTCCTGAGGAAATGTGACGAATTAAAAAAGAAAATGAAAACACAGTGAGAGTGAAATAAACACAAATGTGTCTGCCATTGCAAAAAAGGACAATACAAAGACAAGATGAGGAGAAGGGGCATTCGCACTCCTCTCGCTTCAATCGGTTGTCATGGGTCGGTAAAGACCAGGAAGTTGAGGGCGTGCGCCTGCGGCTGATTGGACGGCTCGCTTGGTGCCGATAAGCTCAGTGAAAGCAAATGACTAAAATCAATGTGTGCTGTGCGGACGAAACCGCAAACAAGCTCAGACAACACACGCCTGAAGCACAGTAACAACAAGTAAATCAATCAAATGCAACAGAATGGTGCCCGTGCACAGGTGATGAAGATACGGTGATAATATGAGATTGTTCAGGCTTCTCAAAGGAAGTGCTATTTATTATGCTCCGGGGTCCATCCATGCCCATCAGCTAGCATCTGCAGCTCGAGCCTGTCAGAGAAACATACTAGACGTATGTTTGAAATGACAATTCAGTTTGCCAACCAAAGGAGCTGTGTGGTTCAGCAGGTTTGAGTTTTCCTCAAGTCCCTGAGCTCACTGAGATCACGGCTTTCATAAACTGGATCCGACCGCCTTCACAGCCACAGAGAAGATAAAACACTATTAAGGTGACGCTTGAAGCCAGATAACAGGAACTGTTCTAAGACTTGATGACACTTCATCACAAATCACTGAGAATTCTCAATCCTGATTGAAAATTAGATCGTGGTTTAGACAAAAAGCAGAAACTAACCAGTAGGGCTGGGCCATGTCATACTGTTCACATTAATACAATGTTGGGCACTGATAAGAAAATGAAATATCACGATAGAATATGGGTAAAACGCTCATGCGCAGTGCCTCTGTTTTCGTACGCACATGGCGGTGACGGAGAACGAGAAGGGCGACAGCGGATCGTTGAATGAGACGGATGAACCAGAAAAGGTTTGTAAAAATGCGAAAACCTCAGTGATGTGGAACTGGTTTGGCTTTTGTCTGTCAGATACACAGCAAAACACTTTTTTTTTTGTAGAACATGCAAGCGGGCCGTCATTATTGCCGTGTTTTCCGTACTATAAGGCACTCTTAAAATCCTTTAATTTTCTCAAAAATCGACAGAGCCCCTTATAATCCGGTGTGCCTTATGTATGAATTCTGGTTGTGTTTACTGACCTCAAACCGATTTTATGTAGACGGCGCTCAAAAATCTGTCTGTACGACTTTGCTAAGCTACGAAGCCGCACCGCTCGATGGATTGTCGGAGCATTACGGCTATCGTAGGCAGGAGCCTCGCGGAGTGATACGTACTGTGCTTCAACATACTATTACCATATTGTGTCTATATAAGGAGCCCAAAATGTCCTTCAACATGTCCTTCAACGCACATATTAAATAAATATGTAAGACTGCGTTCTTCCATTTGTGCAACATCTCTAAAGTTAGAAATATCCTGTCTCAGAGTGACGCTGAAAAACTAGTTCATGCATTTATTACTTCCAGGCTGGACGACTGTAATTCATTATTATCAGGAAGTCCTAAAAACTCCCTGAAAAGCCTTCAGCTGATCCAAAATGCTGCAGCAAGAGTCCTGACAGGGACTAGAAAGAGAGCAGATTTCTCCTGTTTTGGCTTCCTGTTAAATCCAGAATTCAAAACCCTGCTCCTCACATACAAGGTCTTAAATAATTAGGCCCCATCTTATCTTAATGACCTTGTAGTACCATATCACCCTATTAGAGCACTTCGCTCTTGCTCTGCAGGCCTACTTGTTGTTCCTAGAGTATTTAACAGTAGAATGGGAGGCAGAGCCTTCAGTTTTCAGGCCCCTCTTCTGTGGAACCAGCTTCCAGTTTGGATTCAGGAGACAGACACTATCTCTACTTTCAAGATTAGGCTTCAAACTTTCCTTTTTGCTAAAGCATATAGTTAGGGCTGGACCAGGTGACCCTGAATCCTCCCTTAGTTATGCTGCAATAGACGTAGGCTGCTGGGGGATTCCCATGATGCATTGAGGTTTTCCTTTCCAGTCACCTTTCTCACTCACTATGTAGTAATAGACCTCTCTGCATTGAATCATATCTGTTATTAACCTCTGTCTCTCTTCCACAGCATGTCTTTATCCTTTCTTCCTTCTCTCACCCCAACCAATCACAGCAGATGGCCCCGCCCCTCCCTGAGCCTGGTTCTGCCGGAGGTTTCTTCCTTTTAAAAGGGAGTTTTTCCTTCCCACTGTCGCCAAAGTGCTGCTCATAGGGGGTCATATGATTGTTGGGTTTTTCTCTGTATCTATTATTGTACGATCTACTGTACAATATAAAGCACCTTGAGGCGACTGCTGTTGTGATTTGGCGCTGTATAAATAAAATTGAATTGAATTGAATTCAAAATGGCTCCTGTTAAGAGACATGCTCGCAGTCATGCAGTAGAACATGGGAATAGAGCAGCTGTGAGAGATTTCAGCATTAATGAATCAACGGTGCAGAAGTGGAGGAAGCAAGAAGAATGAGTTGAGAAAAGTTTGACTTATCTGACTGTTTGGTTTCGCTTCATGCACCTTATTATCCGAAAAATACGTATTTGACTTATTTGGCACACTCCAGTTTCATGTCGCAAAGCAGCTCTTTTTAACTTGTGTGGATGTTATACATGGTTATGCTCAGGATATGTCAGCCCATTTGCACTGGAAATGCCTTTTGGTTAAACTGTCAGCAAAGAACATTTGCACTGTTAATTTTTATATAGCTTTAATGCCATAAAAACAGCTGCTTGTTTAAGTGAAAATACATTGATGGGTTTTGCACTAATAAAGTTGTGGAGTTGTGAAGTATTTTGTTTTTGTCTCGTGTCAGTTATATCGTTAGCGCAAATTTTCAAATATATATTGGGATAAAGCGTTTTGGCCATATTGCCCTGCCCCACTAACCAGAGCTTTAAGCTCCGGTTACAACTGTTTTAAATCTGGGCGTCCAAATAAATTAGCAGCATAATGGGTGAAAAACATACATTGATAATTCTGCCTCATGTTGAGAGAGCTGAGCAACGTTGGGCTTGATTTTGTAAGAAGAAGACTGAAGGCTAAATGTGGTCCTTTCACACTGAACGATCAAACTCACAAACAAGTCTGAACAGATTCAATGAAATCCACGAGGATGGTTAAATGTTTTCAGCAGCTCGAGGTGGCGTGAAACACCGTTTGTTAAAGGTTTAAGAAAACTCCTTTATACATTATTAAAACCATTTCATACAGAAAATGAGTCCAACCCAACAGGTTTCAGGAGTCGGTGTTTAGTATTTCCTAACAGAGGACGGAAATGTTGTAAATGATTCGTATATAATAGAAAAGGGAAAAACATGCAGGTTAAGCACATTTTAGAGAAATGACAGCGTAATGACTTAAATCTCTGTGGGTTTGTTTTTAATGATTGGCCAACAAAGTTCACATATGTGGACAAATCTGCCTGAGAGCAGAGCCGCTCAGAAACAGCTGCATATGACCAATCAAATCCCGACGTGGGTTTCATCACCGTCCAATGAGTCAAAGTGACTTTATGTTTGCTGTGGAGCCTGTTTCTGGTCAGAAGCGTAATCGTGTGCAGAGCGAGATCCCTGCAGGTCGCAGTCTGGCGTGACAACACCAGCTCCCCTCCTGTTGAGCGCCTCCTCTGCACCCCTCAGCTGTAGCCAGCGGGTGCATTTTTTTTTTAACACAATGGGAAATCTCTCAAATTTCACCCAATCACAGCAGCTTTTAAAGCTTTAATGCATTTGGGGGATTTTCTGGGTTTTTTAGCAGATCCTGAAAAACCCTGATATGTGAATTCCCATTACTATGACTTACTAGTACTTTTGAATCAGCAAATAAAGCAAACATGAATAATGCCCTTAATGATATAAAGACAATGATGCAGAGATCACTGTTCTACCAACACTCAGCAGTCATATCTCTGAATCACTGCAACAAGATGGCAGCTTCAAACATGTGGGACCAAAGCAACGGCTGGAACAATTTGCTCTGTTTCAAGTTCCTACAACAACACTTTGCTTTTAATTTAGCTTTACTGGCTAATTGGCTATAAAATGTAATCTAAAAAGACTCACATTTTTGGATTATTACTACAAAGCTGTACTGTAACGGTGTACTGTCTGCTTCAGAGTTCATTTTAACTATACAGTATGGAGGTTTATTTCTATGAGGACGTTTTACATACAGACCAATCAAAATGCAGTAAACAACACACACACACACACACACGCACACACACACACAC
>NW_005187866.1:121841-149824 GCF_000239375.1 Pundamilia nyererei
GTGTGTGTGTGTGTGTGCGCGTGTGTGTGTGTGTGTGTGTGTGTGTGTGTGTGTGTGCTACAGTAGGTGAAACATTCCTGTATACTGGTGTTTATTATATAAACATATTTTTTCCTGGATTGAACATTTTGGTTCAGTACATCACAGAAATACAACACGTGTTAATGAGACTGGTCCTAGAACATTTGTACATCATTACATTGAAAGAAATATAGATTATGCATTTGTTGTATTGATTTTTTTACCTGCTTGAGATTAAATCAGTTCATCCCCTGAGAAAGAGAATCCTGGTACTACTGCATTAATATTTTGCAATGCCTTCAAATGTAAGACAAATATCAGTCATTAAAAATATAAATTTATTAAGGTACAATTTGGATTAAAAAAGCTACTATGCGTATAAAAACGATCTATACAACCTGCACTAATATCTTTACTTGGTTATAGAATTTAAAGGCCTGATTTACTAAAAGCGTCAGCGCTGCACAGACCAATCATCTACTCCTTATTCTGGCTGCTAACGTCCTCCTCTGTCACACCAACCCTCTGCATTTCCTCCTTCTGTACATCCACGAATCTTCTCCGTCCTCTTTTCCTCCTGCCTGGCCCCATACTCAACATCCTTTGTCCGACACACCGACTGTCCCTGAACACATCCAAACCAGCCTCGCCTCTAACTTTGTCTTCCAGCCACGTGATCTGAGCTGTCCCGCTGATGTACTCCGTTCTTATTACTCCCAACCCAACGAGAACCTCAGGATCTTCAGCTCTGACCTGCTGCCTTTTTGTCAGTGCCACAGTCTTCAAACCATCCATCACAGTTTGTCTGACCAACATCTTCTTTTAACAGTATATAAAAACAATAATATGTAGGCATTATTTAGAAGTAGAGATTTTCAGCAAGAAATGCTGAGCTCAAACCTGATTTCAAGCCCTTGAAGGCTCTGAGACTACAGATGCTGTATATTTGACTCCAGTCTTTGAAGGAAAAGCTGATCAGTGCTTCGAGGCAACACAAAACAAGGTTTTTTTCAGCGTGACCCAGTTGCTGTGTGAATCTTCCTTTTTTGTAGGATTCGGGATAACACGAAGTAACCGTGCCCTCCTCATGCCCTCCTCTGTGTCTTCCTCTTCTCCTCTGTCTTGTCCATTTACCAGTTCCCCCCTGTGAAGGACGGCCGCTGTGAGCTGACAGCCTGGCTGCCTGCCATTTGTTACTGTGTCAGTCGATTTTCCAGCCGTCCCCCTCCCTCTCGTATCTACGTTCTGACAAATGCATGATGGGTATTAGCAGGGCGGTCGCGAGCACAGTCTGCTTTGCTGCACAGGAAAAAAATGACTGCACGAGAGAAAATCTTTGCTTCTGTGCAACATTATGCTTAAAGATGAGATTTGTCTGTGGCTTCATAGCCCTATTCTAAAGACAGTGCGAGTTACCGCTGATTTGCACCGACGTCGCAAAACTGTACCTTCTTGAATCCATCTCAAAGGATAAAATAGAAAGATTTCACCAACAATCAGCAGCAGCACTGGCATTCATCAGAAAATACAATGTGACATTGGGCCTATGAGTATGCTGACAAAAATTCCAGAGAGCCAACAGCCAGGGAGGCTGGCATTGACCCAAAGAGAAGCACAAAGAAAAGTCTGATCATCAGCAAGGAGAGATCAGCATTCTTTCAAGGCCATGGTACACTGTAGTGAGCTAGAGAAAAGGGTTTCACAAAAGGAGGCAATCCTTTGATGCTATAACCCAACTAAGTGATCAAAGTGAAGCTTTGGGAGCTCTTGTTTTGTAACTGATTTTGTTGGGTGTGTTCTGAGATGGTTCTGGTGACTTCTAGTCGTTTTCACGGCCTCAGCGTATTCCTACTGAAGGCTACGCAAAAGCTGGAGGAACCAAGATGAGGTTGTCTATCCGCACATCCTCTGATGATGTTAGTAACTTCCTCATTTTCGTAATCTCTGTTTAAACTGACCACGTTCACTTGAATGCCACCAAAATACCTCTGAACTGAAACCTACTACAATCTAACAAAACCTTTCGGGTTAAAAGCAGATTCTTTTTTTCCAAACTGTCACATTATTGCTAGTTTGTATTTGTCCCTCTTCAGAGCAACAAAACAGTAGCACTGACTTTTTCCAACCTAATCAAACAGCCAAGCTGGTCCTTGTCAAAGGATCATCGATCCCAGACCCCGGCAGGACTACTGTTACAATACAATTCAGCAACATTTGAGTCATGTGTGAATGATCCTGATGCTGTTGGTTAGTATATTTGTAAATAAATAAATTAAAAAATAGATTATTCTAAAAATAAAAGTCAACTTTGGGCAAAGGAATAGAAACTCATCAGCCAAAGTCTTGGAAAGATGAGGATAAAGGGAATGATACCCCTGAATTCAATTCAATTCAATGTTATTTATATAGCGCCAAATCACAACAAAAGTCGCCTCAAGGCGCTTCATAGATACAGAGAAAAACCCAACAATCATATGACCCCCTATGAGCAGCACTTTGGCGACAGTGGGAAGGAAAAACTCCCTTTTAAAAGGAAGAAACCTCCGGCAGAACCAGGCTCAGGGAGGGGCGGGACCATCTGCTGTGATTGGTTGGGATAAAAGACATGCTGTGGAAGAGAGACAGAGGTTAATAACAGATATGATTTAATGCAGAGAGGTCTGTTAATACATAGTGAGTGAGAAAGGTGACTGGAAAGGAAAAACTCAATGCATCATGGGAATCCCCCGGCAGCCTACGTCTATTGCAGCATAACTAAGGGAGGATTCAGGGTCACCTGGTCCAGCCCTAACTATATGCTTTAGCAAAAAGGAAAGTTTGAAGCCTAATCTTGAAAGTAGAGATAGTGTCTGTCTCCTGAATCCAAACTGGAAGCTGGTTCCACAGAAGAGGGGCCTGAAAACTGAAGGCTCTGCCTCCCATTCTACTTTTAAATACTCTAGGAACAACAAGTAGGCCTGCAGAGCGAGAGCGAAGTGCTCTAATAGGGTGATATGGTACTACAAGGTCATTAAGATAAGATGGGGCCTGATTATTTAAGACCAATGAAGGGAAGTCAAAACAGGAGAAATCTGCTCTCTCTTCCCTGTCAGGACTCTTGCTGCAGCATTTTGGATCAGCTGAAGGCTTTTCAGGGAGTTTTTAGGACTTCCTGATAATAATGAATTACAGTCGTCCAGCCTGGAAGTAATAAATGCATGAACTAGTTTTTCAGCGTCACTCTGAGACAGGATAAAATACAATACTTTTATATTGCATTTTTGTTTTTTACAGTGATGTTAGTTAAGTCTCATTAAGCCTAAAGAGAAGGATTTCCACCCGTGCATGGAAGGAGTCAAGTGTGGATCTTACTGTGGGGATACTGCTCTCTCATTGGATGACATCTCAGAGACTAAAACACACTTTGTATTAATATCGTCTTAAGTCCAGTTTTCCTCAGTTAGCCAGTGAGGAGCATATCTCACATAAGATGCTATAATCAATAAGAGTTGATTATCATGGACAGTGTTTATTGATGTCATACTGCAAGGGTGAAAGGAACGTTTCTGCATTCAGATTTCCAAGTAATACCAGAGTAGCTGAGCCCTGCTAGCCATGAGAATTATGATATTCCTGCATTCATGTTTCAGGTCAACACTATATACACCCTCTAATTAAACCTTAAATTTTATATTGACGATGTGGCACTTCCTGACTCGGCACTGAAAGTAGGCATTTGTAAAGACGTCACCTCAAAGTTGTTAAATGACAGTTTCACCATTCATGATGGATCATTATTCATCAATTGCTTCATAATGGGCAAAGTCTGTGAAGTGCCTCCTTCGGTGTATGCAAATCAGATCTGCTTTAATCACACTGTGATAAAGTAATGGCTTAGTGGAAGGCTCTCACTAAAGCCTTGCCAGTAGCTCAGTGCAGAGGGCCAAAGGATGTGCTGGGAGGCTGTCACTGCACCAAACAGGTGGCGTCTAAAAACAAGAGGAAACGAGGGGGAAAACAGACGGCCAATTATTCGACGCTGACCCAAAACATCCAATCAATTTGTAAAGAATTTTGTGGTGTTTTAAACCTTTTTTTTTAAGGTTCATGGCTAATAAGGACCATTCTGAAATTATTGATGACGCTTTAATTTGTCTAGTAAAACGCTCTAAACCTTGACCTGCAATTTTCTGACCTCATGTGAGGCATGATAGCATAGTTCTGTGACTCCCCCAATATAATAAAACCATGCCAGCTTCAGGTGATCATCTTGTGCACATTAGACCTGTGGCTGCTATTAGTCTGCTGTTCTGACCACTTCCCTATCTTGTGCGATGTTAGGATCCAAATTTGAGGGTAACAATAATCAACTTCTCCGAGAACTGAACCGACTTTGATGTTGGGGTTAATCACCTGTGGCGAGAGCTGGATTTCCAGCTACGACCCAGTCGCGCAAAAGAGGTTTCAGTACAGAGTTTCCGAGCATAAACACAGCACATCAGGTCGGAGGGTGACAGCACAACAGCACATAAAGTCCATACCAACACCATCTTCACTCACAAACCATATTGGCCCCGTATGGCCTAGGATGGTGACTGCATCTGCTGCGTATCGGGTGGAGGTAGAGGACTTGTCTCGGGTGCAATCTGGTGGTGCAATCTGGATGAATGGCCGATTACACCTGGACCCACCACACCAACAGCCTGGTAAGAGCGGCTGCACCTCCTCCGTGTCCTGAGGAGGAATAACTTGGACTAGAAGCTCCTGCTGACCTTCTACTGCTCCTCAGGGGAGAGCGTGCTCTCCTCCTGCTGTGGCCACTACTGAGAACAGGGCAGAGGGTAATTAACACCGCCCAAAAAACAATGGCTGCCATCTCCTGTCTCAGAAAAACCAAGGCCATCACAGGATACCCCTCGCACCCCACCCACCAACTGTTTGACCCGCTGCCCTCAGTCAGGTTCCACACCTCCAGACTCACTAACAGCCTCTTCCCCGGGTCATTCGGACTGTGGACAAACACTATCCCCCCAAACCCCACCCACCCCACCAAGCTGAGCTGCGGTCTAAGTAACCCTCATCACTCAGCTCACACACGGACTCAGACCAAGGCTTTTCTTTGCAGCCTGTTCTCGAATGCGTGCCGTTCTCTTCTTTTGTATATTTCTCCTGTTTACTTTTCATTCCTGCTGTCCACTATTTATATTTTATTCACACAGTTGGTGTGGAACGCTGACAATTGTATATGGACAATGACAATAAAGGGCTATTCTATTCTATTCTATTCTATTCTATTCTATTCTATTCTATTCTATTCTAAGCCCTCACAACAATCATGCTGGTTTTGTTCTATAATAATACTGACCAACAGAAGTTTGAAGCCTAATATCTGGGCATTAGCATATGTACATAGGTCACAAAGAACTTGTGCTGCGGGACTGAAAGTACTGACTTTACCTTACTGTACAACCAGATTAAGCTGAACTTCCCTCGGACAGCTTTAACCAAACTTACAGCCAAATGTTGATATTACAGAGTCTGTAGGCCTCACCACTGGCACTGATGCTGAGGTTGTACCAGCTTGTAATGATGCAGCTGAAAAGTCAATGATGCAGTGAATCATGCTGATGGTACGGGCAATGACTGACTAACTCCTGTTGAGGTTTAAATTTATCATCTTAAATGTTTATATGCTGATCACATTGCTTTATATAAGAAAGGCCTAACTCTGAGTACACTCTGTGCCAAAAAGTGCTGATGGGAAACTGCATGCTTTTGCAGCTAGAAAGTGAAACCAACTAGGCTGTTTGATCGAAACTTAAAGTGTGGTGTGACGTAGACGTAAAATAAAGATCATTTTTTAAAGTAAAAAGACCACTTTTGAGCCGTGTCTTTCTTGGCCCTAAAGAATCCAAAAGAACCGGAATTTAACACTACACAACAAGGTTTCAAAATGTATTAGTAAGACAGGCAAACTTCAAGATGTCTAACTGTAAGCCAGCGATTACTTCCTGTGAATCTGCTGCAGCAAAAGCTGTATCACTTGGAGGGTATTTAAATAGACAGGATGTTGCCGAACACATCTCTGATAGAAAAGGGTCTATGTAAGAAACACTATGTAGGGGACACAATGTTGTCAGGTTTACGTCTTCACCAGCCGGACAGCATGTAGCTGGAAATAAAAATAGTTTTTGGCTTTTTCAAATTATTCCTGTATTTTCTGCCACCAATGTGTTTACAAGACTTTTAGGCACAGAAAAAAAAATAAAAAATCAGATTATTTAATTATTTAACTGCTACTATGAGTCCACATAGGTGTGATAGACCTCTGAGATGCTAGCTTTACCGGCACAGTAGACACATTAGATTCATTTTCGTTAATTATGCTAAGAACTTCCATACAAAAGCTTTTATTAGCTGTTTATATGGTAACATATAATCCCGGTCTGACGCCTGGTAGTTCGTGGTGCCCTCATCTATTTTTGTTTGTTAAAGGTGGTCAGCAAACAGGTTTCAGGTGCATGACTGCCACCTTCCAGCAGTAGTAATGTACTGCATTCTATTAGGTACTGACAAAAAATGAAGGAAAATATATATTTTACACAATAAATAGTAACATTTATGTAATAAAAAGAAAATCCCGCCTATCTAGATTTAAACTAGTCTGCATGACCTGATATCAGAATCAGAATCAGCAATCAGCACTCTGTCATCCGCGTTCATTTGACCAATCATCGGGCTTTTTATTTTACTTTTTGTCGTCGTTTTTCTAAGCTGCTCAAAATAAATCAGGTATTTTTCTGAAATTTAGATTCACTGTTTCACTTCTACCAGCCAACGTTTAAAACAGCAAACAACCATCTGTTTCACAGTTAAAAACTGTTAACATGAGTCTGCAATAATCAACAGCAGGTCTAGTTAGACTAAAAAAGCAAAACAACAGTGAGTTATGATTTCTTTAAAATAAAGTTCTTAAGAAAAATAATATTTTTATTTAAAATGATTTATAACATTATTAATTACCAATAATATTAAAATCACACAACTAAAACATTTGGGTCACACTCATGTTTACCTTTCTGTCTTACTTTTACTTTGTGCTGTGAAGCTTCAGTGATTATAAGTTAACCAATTCAAACATTTGAGTTGGTTTGTAACACAGGACAGCAGTAAGCTCCAGCCCAAATGATGGCATAGAGTCTGTTTTGTATTGTGTGCTATAGTGACATGGGGATATGATATATTAATTATTCTTTCTGAGTTAGCTGGCTGCCGCTCCAGTCCTTCCTGGTTCGGGTGAAAGCGGAGGCTGAGGGTAAATGCAGAGGCCAATAAAATGGACTGAACCATCTGCTGTGACCACGCAGGGGGGAACGGGGTTCTTCTCAAATTATGGTTCGCTATCATCTCTGTGGTTTTCACCTTTGGTGTACACATGGTTCATTCGCTTGCAGGTCAGTTCGCTGAGTTGTGTTTTGTTAAGTTGACCTCTTTTATGGGCTCACCTGGTTCTTAAAACAGCTTGTTTTTGTCATTTTTGTAATAATTTTGTCTTTTTGGGGGTATAAAAAAAACCCTTTTTGTTTTTGAAGATTACGGCTGTATGTTCTGTTAGTGCCCTTCATCACACATGAACACTTCTTTGCGTTCTCTCCATGAATCCTATTTGTTGAGGTAAAACGTTGTGCAGTATAGCACCTTTGGACACACCAGGTCACAGGGAATTGGTACACTTTGTTTGTATCTGTTACGCAGAGAGGCGCGGTAAGGGAAACATCAGACTTCACTCTATCTTAACTGAAGTAATTGGTTTACTGTCTCTTGCCAACATCGTGCACATACAGACAGCAACTTCTCAAAATGGCCCCCAATCCATTTCCTGCTCCCTTTAAATACTCTAAAGACCACGCCTTCTCAATACAGACTGGCCTATAAAAGAGCTGCAATGGCCACCACAGAGGTAACCTGCAAAACACTTTGTTACATGAATGCTTCCCAGCAGTATCATGGACTTTCTCTGCTTCTTGAGGGCAGATTAAATAAAAAGTTTGGAATATTTCACACCAATTGCAAATAAAGATGCCATTTTACAAACATCTCGGCTCATCAGTTACAATTTCGTAAGTCTACAAAACTCTGAATTCTCTGCAAAGAACAAAATGCAAAACGCTTCTGAAGGTTGCGACTCCGACAACGTTAAGAAAATAACTAAAGGTAAGCCTTTGCATTGCAGAGCTGGACTGGTTGATTTTCTCAGTGGCTCCTTTGTGAAAACAAGATGAACAAATACAAAAGAGCTCAGACCTTCTCGTGGTGTAATTTACAAATCTGTAATATTAGTAATATTAGCTGAGTGAATTCCAGTTTGATGTTGCTTTGCTGTAAAATCTGGACTCCATTTAAAAAAATAATTTACAAGGTAAATTTGGTAATGAGTAAAGCAATAACAGATACAAACGTCCCAGCGACTACCGCTTTTTCTTTTCATTGCACCCTGTTATTCTGTGTGATTCAGAGGAAAGCACAAACTCTGCTCGTTTCCCCAATTTTTGTCAAGTGTTACCAGGTGTTGGTTGAGACGTATTCTGGGTAGGACAACCGAATGTCTATGCTTAAAATTAGCCCTTTATTGTGCGTGTTTTTCATGTAGAATGAGTCAGAGCAAAGAAAAGACAGATTTAACTCTGTATACACCGTCCTCTAACTGCAAAGAGCTGAAAAGAAATGTGGGCAGTTTAGCCGAAGTGAGAAAACCATTGATTTTCACATGTTTGTATGAACCTGTATTCAAAATCTATGAATACTGCACTTCCAGGATTGAATGCCTACATGTCTGTGGATCACGTGCGAGCTGTCGGGAACGCCACAAGTGTCACGTCAAAAGAGAAAGGAGACTGAGATAAAAAGCCAAACAGATTTGCAGCCATTCAGTACAGTGAATGTGACTGGCTGACCTTTTGTGTGTCCTCTCACAGGCCTTCAGGAGCGAGTTCTTCCACGGACACTCCTGTGAACAGAAACAATGGCAGAAGCTGAGCACAAAAAATGTCATTTTCTCCCACTGCCATCTTTCACATCCCAATTCATTCTAATGTTAGAAACTAACTGTAGCAACTCATATCCATAATAAAGGAAAACCTGAGATTTTCTTAATGACAAAGACAAACGTAAGAAGTAGAACATCATTTCAGATGCGTGTGAAAGCCAAAGCAGATCCTTTGATTAAAATTCCTTTCTGATGTTTTGGAAGCACTTGACCTTCAATTGGTGTAGTGAGCTCCAGCACAACATTCACTTAGCTCACCGATGCCTCGATCAATTCTCGACAGGTTCAAAAGACTCCGAGTCAGCCTTTCATCAGAGTTCATTCAGCCGCCTCCCTTAATGACACCTTGAGAAATTCCTCAATAAAGCTGCAAACAGACTCTGCTCTTCTTTCTACAGCTGCTGCAGGCCACACAGTCAAGTGTATGATGAAGACTGCATTTCAGATTTATTATGGGGAGAATGAGAGAGGTCGATAATGTACGGCCGAGCTTTTATTCACAAATTAGAGAAGCTGGGTAAGCGGTGTACTAACCGTGTGTGCAATTAAAATGAGCTTTCCAGTGTTCTACAAATAAGTTGAGTTCCCAGTCGTCTACTGAAAGCATTAACGTCTCGGTCACACAGGCGTAGAGATGGGTTGCCATCAGATACTAGGGAAAAACGAGTATTTCCTAACCTGTTGCTAAGCCCCTGTAACACAGACTGGTAACCACTGATTACAGAGTGCTGAAACAAAAACTCCATGCACTTCCTTTGGTTGCTGGCAGATTGCAGCAATTGTCCACAGACTTGAAAGACGGTGAGCGGTCTGCAAACACTTGTAAGCTGCTTGCTAAGAAACTGTGAGTGTAGAGTGCAACGCAAACCAGAAACTGACTTCACCTTTAAAGTAAAAGTTGTGCCGTGTGCTAAAACCAGCTTGTTTCTAAAGGTGCCACTTTTACAAAGCAGATAATTTGGCAATTTCCACGCAAACTATAGGAAACACCTATAATCTGCTAATGACCAAAGCAATCAAAAGGAGGTCTTTGCAACCTACTTGGCCCAGCAGCCTTCACCAGCCAGTTGGGGAAAAGACATTTCTGTTGGTTGCCAGGGGTTAAACCACTGGTCTGTAGGCCAAAGTCACTGAGACCTACGACTCAACTAACAAGAAAAACATCAACGGGCAATGTCAAACGCAATGCCTGCTGCCTGGGTCTGCATACTGTTTCAGCTTGTTCAGGCAAATTTATTTAATAGTGTAAAATGTCATCAGCACTATGACCTGGCTTTGGGCGGCTTTGGCAGAGTGCCCGTGAACATCTGCACAGAAAGCATTTATTCTTCTGGGTTTTCCTCCGCATACATTAGTTGCACATCCATCCATTAGTGTTTCCCTTGATGGCTGCAGCAACACTTTCCTTGTCGACCAATAGAGGCTACTTCAAACTATAATGGCATGAAAATAAATCTTTCCACCGGGTCTGTTTAACGTTCACGAACATGAAATTTTCATGAACAAACGATTACATCAGGGAAGTGAAAACCAATATTGCTGACAGCTGCGCATCCATCAGTGGTTTTGGACTTTACAGACATGTTTTCTCGGGTCTTTTTGGGTCGCATTAGAGTTTCTGTTTTCAGTTGCATTGTGTAAATTAGCATTGGCGAGTGACCGCTCTACATCCAGAACTTGTTTGCAGCAAGCCTTGCTCTGAGGCTACTGTCGAGGGTTTCCAGGATGTTTGCTTGCCTTGGATTCTTGGCACAACTACAGAAAAGTGTGTAAGAGAAATCTTTGGGTTATATTTTGCACACTCGCTGTGACAATGATGTCCACATACCGTGTTTTTCCATTTGATTCTCTGTGAAAGTTGGCTGGCCTTTTCCTGACATGAATGATAAAAACTACTCGGTGCCTCGGTGAGGCAACAGAGAACTTTGCTGCGAACACCAGCTCTCCTTTTCCCCCATTAGACAACGTTTAGTTTGAATGTCACGCCACTCTTCGATTTGGGTTAAAGGCCAGAAATGAAGTTTGTTCTCACCTAACGTTGCTAAACTTGCTTCGGAGCTGCCCCTTGAAGTGACAGCACTAATAATAAGAGTGCCACAAAGCAGTGGCCATTATACATATTAAAGCAGATAGAATGAGGACAAGACGCAGTACAAATCCTGTATATTCAGGATCAAAACAGAAACAGTCTTTTTTTCCCCCATCACAGCTAAAAATAATGCTCCGTCCATTATTGAACCAAGTATAACAGGAAACAAACAGTCCTTTTAAGCCCCTGTAGAACCACTCGTCTATTTTATATTTCAAGAGAGCTAAATGAACTTTGCTGACTTTGTATTCTTTAAGAAAGCATCGAGTGGAGGTCAGCAGTGGCATGCTTTCTCTGTTCCCCTTTCCCTTTAAAGACAATGACCTGACCAGCAGGGCAGCTTGGCTGGAGATGAGAAAGTAGTTATTTCCAGCAGCCTCCTCATTTATTTGTGTACGTGTTTTAAGAGACCCAAAGCAGCAAGCCGAATGCCTGGGTACCATGCTGATAAAGCAAGAAGGGTACTTTGCACTTTACGCAGGGCCCCTCGGTGACTACAGAGGAAGTATGGGGCTGGGGGGCACTCGGACAGGGGGATAAGGGCTCTAAGCCAGACGGATACACTCGGGTGGATAACATGTCTTTAATGCTACTGATGGACTGCCCAACTGGCGCCCTGGATAGCTGGCAACACGCCCAGCGTTCTTCCACTGGCTGAGCTGCTGTATAGCTTGGATGACTGTTGGGAGACAGAAAGGGAAAGTCAGGGGTGACAGACAGGCAGACCGCAGACAGAGGCCAAAGGCAAAGACAGACTGCAGACGAGGGGAATCGATGACAAACCGGGTGGAGGCCACTGATTCGCACAGAGGTTATTGCTCGTATGTGAGTATTCAGCTCACACAAAAGTATATCTCGTGTCAGGTATGTTTTATATCGATGCAACGCAGCAGTCGGTGTGCCAATATACCTTTAGATATATCTCAGGTGGGAGTTCAATCCAACCAAACCTCTGATGATGTGCGACAGAGCAGGCTGGCTGAAAAAATATACAAAAGAGTCAAAATAAAAGTCAAAATCATCAGGATACTGTATCTACATGTAAAGGTGAAGTTTTTGATCAGCGACATGGTCTCTGATGCTTAGCCATTCCACATGACTTCATACCCTTCTAGCCACTGAACTGCCCAATGCAAAGCTCTGCTGACTGTCCTCAGTTGCTGCACAGCTGTAAGCCACTTTTCAATGCACCTTAGCATCAGAGAAGCTTGAACCCGTTCCTGGAAAGAAGGACATGTGGAATACCCTATTTACTGCTGCTACAATGGATACTAATGGTATTTTTACATGGAAGCATCTTCTACCGCCCAATCCACCCTTTTCCCCACCCAACTTTATCACAGCAGCAAACAAACTCCATGCTCCTGATTTCCATTAAAGAGCCTTCTAAAATCAGCCTGTTAGAAGAGGCTAAAGGAAGCTACACGATCACTCAGCTGCCAGGGCTCGCACCTAATGTGCTCAGTCGGCCTTGAGCTGCAGTCTGAAATAACAAATCGGAGACAAATTGGAGGGAAAATATAGGTTTCAGGGCTTTGAATGCCATGTATCAATTGCCTCGGCTCGAGTGAAACAAGAACCAGTAAGGCTTACTGCGACAATGTCAAACATTTCAGCTTTCAGCAAAAATATGAGTTTGTTATGGTGCAACACTTATCTTAGTGCAGACTGGTCTCTGCTTCTGCTTAACAGCCAGCATCACAGTACTACTGACAGTACTGACGTACTACTGGACAGAGTGAACAGCTGAAGTAAATCAGCATATCATGACGCACACTCCATTTTTATATAGCATGGGGAATTTTTTCATGATTAATTACCCATTCCTTAATTTTCCCTAAACCACTTATTTATAGAGAAACTGACCTTAAAATGATCACCGAGCAATTTGAATGCATGTAGATATTTAACACATTTCACAATCTGATCATTTTCACTGTCAAAAGGCTTCTGCTGCATTCAAAGGTCTGAATTTGTTCCATTTTTGTGTATTTACATATTTTTTCTGCTGCTGTGAAAAGCCGGGAGTTCACTGTTCTCGACGGCTCTAGTGACCCTTGACCTCCCGGCTAGCTATCGAGCGGGTGGGTAACAGACGTCTCTGAAAACGTCGGCGCGCTTTTACAAATATGTGGTGTCTTAATAATCCGAGCAGATATTTTAAGTTCACACAGCTACACCCTCGCCTGAAAATATCTTAAAAGTTTATTTTGTGACCCAGAAAGAATAATAAGAGTAATATTAAAACCAAGTAGCTGCCGCCAGTGTTGGAAACTGAGCTGGGCAGCGCTATGAATTCTGGGATAGGTTGGGCCACGAAGGATACACCCGACCCATCCTTCAAATCTGGGGAAATGAAGGACGCATTTGTGGGCCACATTTGGAGGAGTCTTCAAAATTGGACAGTCCTCGTGACGTAATCGGCCTACAAATGCAGCCTCCAAAGGATGCGGCCTCTGAATTTGGACACAGCTTCGATACTGGACACAGCTTCTTCTTTGGTGTTTAACGGCAGCTGGCATCCTTGTACATGCAGTGCTGCCATCTTCTGTTTCAGTCCGTTATTACACTCTTAAATCCTGCTACTTATTCCTACGTCTTTTGGGATCTTACAAAGCTTCAAACGACGCGTCGACTATTAAATTAGTCGTCGATGATTTTGATAGTGGACGTAATGGTGACAGTCCTATTATACATACGTAGCTTTTTTATGTCTACTTCAGTACTTGTGCGTGGTGAAAGCTAGTAGCTACTACTAAAGCCACTGGATGTAACTTCTACAAATGATTAGTAAGACTGAAAACCTGATGCCAAAGAATACCTTTAAAAAAGTTCCTTTGAATTTTGAGGTCTAAGTGTTCTACTAGTCTACAATAACCATGCACAGTGACTTGAGGGTGTAGATACTGTCTGCTCAGCAGTCTTTAGCTTCCCTGACGAATTTGATGTTATTTTCCTCTTATAGAAAAACCGCTGCACGCCGTGTCTTTAACATATTCTGGTTTCAGCTTCCACAACGATGAACCACAGGCCAGAAGGTTCAAAGACCCTTAGACAGCCTATTTCACATTAGTTTAGTGCAGCGTAAGTGCTGTTGGTGGTATTTTATAGTGGGTTTTTTTCATTTAAGCACTGATTAGTTATTATGGTGAAATATATTTCAGGTGAGATTGAAGTAATGACAGGAAGAGATTCTTAGTTTGTGGTTTGGGCGCTTCCCTTCATGGGCGGGACCACACTCCAATAACTCCCGTCTCTCCAGAATGTAAACAGGGCATGTTTAGGAATGAATCCGATGATACCTGCTGCTCCACATGCCAACACGCAGCTTCCGTTGAAATTATTTGCTTATGACCGTCCAGTCGGCAGGAAACTTTATTTAAATTGGGAAGAATAAATATACTACACAAATATATAACAGGACGGACTGTTTATAGTTGGAGGGCTCTTAAGGAAGTCAAGCTGTGTTTAGATTAGAAGATGTTTCGACTGCACAGTTATTTAATAAATAAACAACGGCGGTTCAGGGTCTTAAATTCTGTTTTGTGTTTGCTTCAACATCCTTTAAGTGGTCTGGTTAAGCATTTACCATATATTATAATAAAGTCCCATCCCAGTATAGATCAGGCACGTGTTTGTATTTGTGTCAAACTGCAGTTTCATCTTAGGTAAAGCAGTGCAGTTCTTTTTTATTTCTTACTAAAAAACAAACCACAAACAAGAGTCATGTTAAAATGATGATATCTTTATAATTTTATAAGATATTTCAATATTTCATTTGTGTGCATCTGGAGAAAAACTGAATGTGATGAAACAGTGGTCAGATGGCTAACGGTGAGGGAATCTTGCAATGTTAAGACAACAGCACAGCACATATTGAAAAGGTGTTAGTGACAGTGTAGGAAAACAGATGCATCACAGGGTTTAAAATATGCTAAATATTAACTTAAAGTTTGCAATTACTTTGTGGGAAAGATATGCATATAAGCTCCAGTCACAGGTGGAGTACTCCTGAACACCACCAAATGCTAGACTGTACTGTCTGGTTGGGGAAGTCACTGCCCCTTGCTAATTCCCTCTCTGATACTGTAAGCAACTTAGGTGTTTTCCTGGACAGTTCTTTTAAGCTTGATAAACAAGTGTCCTCCGTAGAAAAATCTAGTTTTTAACCAACTAAGTCAAATCTCTAAGGCTAAGCCTTACATACCGCGCAAGGATCTTGAAAAACGTATCCATGCCTTTGTTACTCCTAGATTACACTACTGCAACCCCCGTTACTTCAGCCTCCAATCTGTCCTTCTTCATAGACTGCAGCTCGTGCAAAAGGCTGCGGCACGCCTCTTAACGTGAACTGGAAGGTTTGATTCTATCACTCCACTTCTTGCCAACCTACATTGCGTTAGCTTCATAGCATAAGTGCCTAAGTCATTTTTTTGTGATGACATAGGCAGACGGACAGGATGATGCAGCAGTGGTAGGGGAGTAAAGTTAGGCAAAAATCTCAATTTGACCAAAAAATGACTTAGGCACTTATGCTATGAAGCTAACGATTGGCTTCCCATCAAACACCGTATTGTTTTTAACTTTTTATTGCTTACTTTTAAAATCATAAACAATATTGTGCCTAGCTACCTTACTGCACTCCTCAGCCTGTATACCCCTAGGAGAACGCTAAAATCATCGGACCAATTCCTCTTGGTGCAACCTAGGTCCCAGTGGGTGATCGTAGCTCAATAGTTGGCAGATCGTCTTGTAATCGGAAGGTTGCCTGTTCGAGCCCCGGCTCGGACAGTCTCGGTCACCCGTTGCCTACTGGTGGTGGTCAGAGGGCCCGGTGGCGCCAGTGTCCGGCAGCCTTGTCTCTGTCAGTGCGCCCCAGGGTGGCTGTGGCTACAATGTAGCTGCCATCACCAGTGTGTGGATGACTGGATGTGTAAAGCGCTTTAGGGTCCTTAGGGACTAGTAAAGCGCTATACAAATAAAGGCTATTTACCATTTACCAGCTGAAGACCAGAGGTGGCCGTGCCTTTGCTTTAGCCACACCCAACCTCAACCTTCCAGCTGCTATTCGTGCATCTGAATCTATCCAATCTTTTCAGTCGCGATTGAAAACATATTTATTTAACCCAGCATTTTCGGATAGTTAGTGTTTGCACTTTGCAACCGCACCTCTATGTAATTTTGATTTATATTATTGTACCGCTGGAATAACCTTCCAGTTGCTATTTATGTGTATGAATTGATTTAATTCTTAAATTATGTTCTGATACTTATTTATTTAGCTTACTGGTTAATTAGTGCCTTCCACCTGTCAGTGTACTTTGTACTTTGCTATATGTAATTTAATTTTAATTTATTGTACTATTGAGAAGCACTTTGGTTTTTAAATGTGCTATATAAATAAAGTTGTATTGTATTGTATTTGTTTCTGCAAAACTTTGCTTTTATTTATCACTGGTGAAAAATAAAAGCTATGTTTTAGCTCAGGAGGTGGCACCATATTGGAGATGTCCAACAATCACTCCGCCCTCCTTCACCTGCCCTCCACCCTCTGCAAACATGTGAAAACGGAGCCTTTACACATAGAAGCATTATAAAAAAAGTTTGACTTTGAAAAAACGTCTATGACGAGGATGTCCTACTGACAACAACGCTTGACTTTAAAAAAAAAAAGTCACCTGGCGCCTTCAGTGGTTTTGTGCAAAAATAGGCGACGTCACTCCGGAGTCACTTCGCGTAGCAGGATATGCAAACTGGATTGGTTTTGGTGTTTGGACGCATCGTTTCATTGCCTAAAGAAAGACTTGAAATATTTTTGCATTATTTCTTTTCATTGAAAAACTACAAGAACACGACCACTGACAAATATGCAACAGTTGGAATTCTGTTCCTTCTACAAGTCGGGCTCGTTTCTCCCGAACCGAGCCTTGCAGGCTGCAGCCGCTAACAATCGGCATTAACTACGGTGGTAATGTTAGGGTTATGCTTGAATTTGAAAGCTGCCTTACTCCTAGAACGAGGCCTTGGAGGAAGAGGACAAATGGGTCCCCGGAGTTTGATAAACACACTGTATACTGGAAGGATCCCAGCTGGCTCTGCACTGCCATGTTTTCATCAGTATAGCATATGCTAACTGCAGGCAGCAGAGTGACAGCCCACTAGCAGATTGCAATGCTTACTATTTATTGGAAGACTCACATGGGCTTAATGGAATAAATGGGGCCGGGACCTATTGTTGCCATTGTTACTGCCGGGGTTACGGCATGTAGCCGGGACCAGTGTCTGCTGGTTGGTCGGTGCAGCTGAGAGGCAGTCCCAGAGCCACGGGAGTGGCCCAGCCCAGATGGTCGTCCTATACAGCCCGGAGACTCAATACCTTTCCTTCCCCCTCCCTCACAGACCAGATGGAGACCATTACAGTGGCCTGAAAGGCCTCAGAGAGAAGGACTGAGTGAAAGTGCGAGGAAGAGGTGGGGTCGGTGGCGATGGGGTGTCTCGGCTTTCCAAAAATCTCTAATTACCGCAATTGTTGAAATCTTTTCAGCCTGCTTTTTTCTTGCTTTTCTGATACAAAATGCTCCTTCCCAACATGCACTGCAAGCCCTCCTGAGAATTCCTATAAAAGGCCAGTCTGACTCACATAAGACAGAGAGAAATAGGAGAAACTAGAAAAGGAAAGCAGAGGAGAAAAAAGCACATTAAAGATATGCAAATCTGACTGTCTGGGGTGAGGAGTATTAACCAGCGTTAGTAGGATAGCTGCCTCTATTTTTAGTGTGTGTGTGTGTGTGTGTGTGTGTGTGTGTGTGTGTGTGTCTGCTGAGGTGTGTGATGACTTCCTTAAGCCTGGGCTTTCATGTTCGAGTAAGACAGTCTGGGCGTCGAGATATGTCGGCAGAAATATTCTGCCTAATTGAGACGCTTCACAAATGAAGCTGTCAAACGGAGGCTTCAAACAGAATACACAGCAGCAGTTAAAAGAGAATTTCTAGGACAGCAGCGTGAAAGAGTGTCTCTTTCTCTCTACAGAAGTACAGTGCATTAAATGATTACAGGTTGGCTTCGGGACAATCAGAGTTGCCAAAGATTTTTTAAAAAGCCTTTGATGGGAGTCAAAAATAGCAGCAATGCCAATCATATCTTCAGAAAGTCAAAATAAATAAGTCAACGGGAGGGACACGTCCGTCTCATTTAGTTTGTACCGCCGTCTGAAACTACCCAAGGCCGACGCAAAGCCACCCGACTCAGACATGTAGCGTACTCACGTGTCTGCACATACGGACAATATGGTTCCAAAACTGCTCCCCTCTCCGCCCACTCTCCTCCCCATACAAAGGATCCTCGCTAGTTCAATCAATGGCGGGCAGCAAGCTGCCTTTGGGCACAACAATCACCAGCAGTTTGAGAGCTTACTGCAGGAAGAGTCTTAGAACAATTCAAATTAACAGAACATAATTTAACCAGTGAAAAAATTCCAATCTCTCCCAGCTGTCATTGGTCCCGAGGCTGGCTACCCTGAACAGGATACCGCTCCATCACAGGACTTGTGCACTTACTAGCTTTACTGTATTACTTCAACATTCTCAGTATACTGTCACTCGACATAAAGCCTGACTGGTTTAAAACTGATGTCAATACTGATTTTTCATGATGTAAAAGTCCAATATTCGTATATTAAATTTGTTTTTTCAGATACACGACACAAAAACATACGTCCCATTTGCTATCATTAGCCTACATTAGCTAACATTTGCTACAGGTACATGTTGTTATTAATTCACTTTTGTTTTTACTTTATAATTTTTTTACTTTATAATCTGTACAACCCTGTTTGGATCAGCTGGTCGTTGGGTTTATCACAGTTGCAGAGTGTCCTCTGATCGACACACTAAGCAACATTAATAATAATAATAATAATAACAGTGATGAAGGTGTTTCTCCAGTCTCTTCTTTACAGCTTAATTTTCATTTATCAGCTGTTATAAACGCCAACACTGACGTTTAAATCAGTTAGTCTCTAATTCCTCATAGAAATCAGTGGCATCACTTATTTTATACGTCTACACGGACCCACAAACATCCATATAAAGAATTTTATAAATGAAGAATTAAGTATGCAATAAAATATAAAACATTCTGCAATTATATTAATTAATTCTATTTAGTGATATCTACTTATTAAGACATTAACAAAGTAATTTATTATTACTCAATACACTATTAGTCTATAAATAAACAGTTCAACTTGAAAAACTTCATAAAAACTTTATTTAAAAGAAATTCAACTTCAAAATTAAAAATCACATCTTCGAAATACTTTTTTAAAATTGCAATTTAAAAAGAGAAATAAGTAAATGAATCCAAAAATCGCATCAGGAATACAAATTTGGTTTTCTGGAATTTAAACTGCAGATTCCGTACTTCCTTTCTGTGACTCTTGTAGTCCTCGGAGAAAAATGAGAATTTGCCACAGATTGCTTTTTCACTGGTTAGAGACCCAGGATGGCCCCGGGATTGATCTACGCTGCTGTTTGCTCCATTAACTTCGCCCTGCTACGGAGTTTAAAAGTGTTTGTGCTGAACTGAACAATTTGCCTTAAATCCTTCAAGTGTGCACTAGTGGAGTCATCCTAACCACCTGCAGAGGGTAAAGTGCTAACTTGGCTAATGCTGCCATCACTGCATGGTGGCTGCTGAAAACACTCGTGTAGGTAAAGTTACTTTATGATCCTTCAGAGTTTAAAAGAATTGATGCAGAGTGATCGTCGAGACTAGAGACGACACTACGCATTTATTTTAACTAACATCTGAGTTCCTGTAATACCGACGGCAATAACATCAGGTTACTATGACAGCCTGTATCATGGTAACAAGCTCTATGACCTCACTACTGAAGCACACACCATTTGACTCAAGAGAGTCCAATACACACTCAGTGCATAAATGTTTATACACTGTGGTTTGAACAACTTCATACTGGGAATATGACATATATGTTACAGAAATATACCTCCTGCACAGGTGATTCCATCAGTCACTTAAACTGGCACCAGTAAGCACATATACATGTAGGCAGAATGAGTAACTTGGGCTTCATTTTCGAGATCTGCAGGTCGTTTAGGCTCATGTCATCCTGCCATACGTCCAATTAATGTCGTTATCAAAGCTGAAATGTGCCATTTGGTGCAAGAGCACATTTCTCCACAACTCTTCAGGTAAATGGACTGGTTCTTATATAGCGCTTTTCTACTCTTCTGAGCACTCAAAGCGCTTTACACAACTTGTGCAGTCACCCATTCACACCAGCACATTTTTCTAGGTGCTTTCTAAGTAACATTGACACACAGTCATACTCTGATGGATGCATCGGAGAGCACTTTGGGGATAGTATCTTGCCTAAGGATATTTGGCATGCAGACTAGGGGAAGCCAGGAATCAAACCACCAACTTTCTGATCAGTAGATGACCTGCTCTACCGCCTGAGCTACAGCCACAAGTGAAGAATGCCAAGCTAGGATGACTGAGGTTACTCCATCAAGGAAGTCGCACACGCTGCTGAAATCCATTCTTTTCTATTGATTGTGCTGTACAAGCAAGGCGCAAGTGTGTTGGCGAGGAGCACTTACACAACTGGGTTGAACTTTGACTCCTGCGTGGTGTGACATACATTCGTGCAATTCATTTTAAAGAGGGTCGAGGTGCAGGCAAGAAGCTGTGTGCATGCATGCATATGCCCACAGTGTTTTATGCAAGAATGGCAACCACAGCGAGGAAGAATAAATTTAATAGGAATCTAATAATGACGCTTAAATACATTGATGGCAAAACAAGCTATAATTAAGTTTTGTCAGTAAGCACAGTGACAGCAAGCTTTCCAACATGTGACATCCCAAACTGTAACCTTTTCCTGACTGCCACTGCCGATATTTTGGTTTGCAGACCTTATTCCACCAGCACTGATCAAATTCAGAACTTGTGTTGTTTTAAAGTGGAAACAGACTTTGTGTGATATGTTTGCTTCAGCTTTTTTTCAGATGTTGCATTAGGAGCGTTTAGTGGCACATATTAGAGGTGGACGGGTCTAATGAAGATGAATTTGTTTAGAGGAAGATGCAGTGGAACAACAATTTTAGTTTTCCTGCAAACTTTGAAAGAGTTTTATTGCACTTAAGCACTGTCTCATTTTGTTGCCCTGCTTGCCACTTTTTGCAGAACTGCAGACCAATTTCAAAAGAAGCCTTGTGCTTGGCGCTACTGTGATGGAGGTGCACAGCGCATGGAAAGTGGATCAGTAAAACAATATGCAAGTGTCTGCTCTGAAACTTTCATCATGAACTCTAATGCTTGTGTTTGTCAGTGGAGTCATTGTTTGGACAAGAGGAGCCGAGCCCTGAGAACAGCAGGCTACTGAGGGCCTGCCGCAGAGTGTGATACCAATGGCTGCGGATAGCATATGGCAATGGAACTAGATACAACCCAAACAAACACAGCACAGAGGGATGGGCATGCACAGACGATGGAATTACATAGGCTGCGTATTCCAGGCGAGTGCGTGGTTTTGAGTGTACGGATGTGCAGCTCAGCATATGTGCTCTTCAGCTCCAGGTGTCGGTATTTTAGAAACGCTGAAAAGATGTCGCTGTCGGGTTCGGCACGCAGGGAAGCGTTCCAGCAGCTGTTCTAGCGAGGACAAATTCCAATACAGTGTCACCTCCAAGGAGCAAACAGTGTATGTGGGAGGGGACAGGTAAAATATTAATGACAGCTCTTTTAGTAGACGAATGGGCCCGTGGCTGGTGACACTTCTTGGCATCACATTCCTAATGCGCACTCAGTAAAGGTGTGGAGATGTAATAATGGACGAGCAGTGCAGTCATTTTTATTCATCTGCTGCAACAGCGTGAAAATGAGACATCTGTGAGTCACGGCAGATGGCACAGCAGTACAGTTTAACCAAGCAGCTAGCATAGCTTAATACACACAAACACAGGGTGACATCACATGAAACCAGGATTTTACAACACCCCTGATTAAACTGCTGTGATTGGTCAGTTACAATGATGATGTCGCAGGAACCCAAACATACCAATTTCACATACTGGGAGTCTTGTTGGCGATACCACCAACTCACACCAGTGGTGGAGTTTGCATGGTTTTTCAAAAAGCAAGCACATAGATGCTCCACACATAGAAGAGAAGTAGGCAGATTTTCATGCCAATGGCATAAAAAACTGAAAAAATGACAACAGCACTGCTGCTTGAACTGGATCGTATCCAACTAAACTGATGCCAGGAGCTAAATCAAGTCCAAGCAAAATATGGAATCTAATTACTGGTGGCTTCTTTCTGTTGTTCGAGAGACGGTCTGTATTTTTATCTTCCTGCGACCCTTTCTTCATGCATCTCTGAATATCGGCGTATAAACAGAAAGAAAAAAACAAGTGCAGCTGTGCTAAGGAGCTGTCAGGAGAAGGATTAGCATTAGCAGAAGTCTACTAGGTGGTAGCCAGAGGAAAGGAAGGCGAGCGGGGTCTGACGAAAGGCAGGAGGCCCAAAGTCAGCCAGGCCTGGGGCGAAAGCTGCGCTCCACGGGGATGTAAAAACACTGGAGTGAAGCTCAGGCTTTGCTTAATAAACACTGAGCAAGAAAAGGCACACATGTGTTCAGCACACACGAAAATACATGCAGAGCACAGTGTTTGGAGGAGACGCTGCAGCCACGGGCCCGATGTACAAAAGAATCCTTTGTTCTATTACAGCAACACACACACACGCACAAAACACACGAGCGCTTCACGTACACCAGACATTGCAGAACGCTGCAGGTCGAAGGCCGTTGGGGACTGGAAGTCAGAAAGTTGCATCCATCTCAGACTGTGTGCTGCCTCGCTGGAGCTCCATTGCACATACATCTTCTTTTTTGTGTTCGGGTGTGCGCTGTGGGATAAAAACTGCCTGCTGTGTACGCACTGGTTTACAACACGCTCTTGCAGGAGGTGCATACACTCGAACCCGTCAGTTCAGGTCAAGGTAATGTATCTAAAAGATGTCAGTGTGACATCACCTACTGGTTTTGGACGCAGCATTTTAACAACTAACTTACCCAAGTTATCCGAGCCTGACATCCAGAATCTTTGCTTCAGTTTTGGTGAGTGAACCCTGCTATTCTGTTACTCTCTTATTCAGTACTTAGTAGTAAGGTTATGGGCTGGCTGTACCACACAGCAGGCCCTATTAGTTTTAATGTAACTCAATGAAAAATCATCTGCGGCACACCAAAAGCAAACACGGTGGGGAGGGTCGCTTCACTGAGTGCAAATAGTGGAGCTAAAGTCTAAGCAGCTACATGTGCCAACATTATGGAGATACAACTTCCCCGACTGCAGCTTCTGTTTGGATCAATGACTAAAAAATAGGAAAAAAACATCATCAGTCATACGGGTGGTGTAAAGGGGGAAACTGTCCATGGAGGCTGCGGGTTTTAGCATTTCCAGGTTTGCCTCAGTTTTCAGCTCCTGCTTCTTGGTCAAATCAAATTCAGCACCTACAAAGGATGAGGTGAAAACAGTGATAACGATGTGGTAGGTGAAAAAGTTTGTTGCCTTTACAGCTACTGCAACTGCTGCTCCATCATTTAAAATGACTTCAGAACCAACTAAACTAAATTCTTTGGAAGTTTCTGAACATCACAGTACCACCCACAGGTCAGGTGTTTGCTAGCACACTTATTTAAGCAAGATCACTATCAAGTCAGCATCCATGGGTCACTGAATGCTAATATGTTGGTCAGTTTACTTCCCAACACAGGAAGTGGATGCTGTGTAGTAAGCTTCAAGCTGGTTTCACCGATCTCTTAACCAACCACGCAAACAAAGCTGCTCAGTACTCACTCACTTATCTAATTGTCTCCATCAGGACTATTGTGGGTGTGCTAAAGCTACAGTTAATCATGAGCAACAAATACGTTTTGTCCCAAACAATCAGTACGAGTAGCATACTCCCTCCACCTAACACCAAAGTCAGGTGACACAGAGGCTGTAACAGCATGTGTGAGCAACAAAAAGACTCAAACGGTTGACCCACATGCGCTCCATTGGTGAGGGATCTTTGTTGTAGGTCAAAGTTCAAAATGATGCTGGGCAATATGGCAAAGAATCTTATCACAGTAATGTTATTCACAGCAGGACATACCAAAATTTATCCCAATATAAAATAAATCAGTATTTCTGTCAAGCTTAAAGGTTCCTATCTGGGGCCCCTCAGTTACTGTTAATACTGGGATTATCCTGGGATTATCCTGGGAAGTTTTTATATTTAAGAAAACTTCCAACTTTTACCTACATGTGAATTGACACACGTGAAATTTGACTTTTCAAAAGCTTAATTCTGAGTTTGTACGTTCAGTGCGTAGTCACAAACGTCTGATGGGGAGATTCCTACGGTGCATTCCCGAATAAGTCAAAAGTCAGAAATTCTAATTTTGCAGTTGGAACAAGATTTCCAGTCGGATGATGCAAACAGTGCAGAATGAAGGTGGAGCAGCAGCACGTGTTAATGTTTGGGTTTCTACATATTGGTATGAGAAATGTGAGCAGGATAAAAATGTTAACAGTGTGACCATGAACATGTCAGGTTTGTTTATTTTGTACTGAGGATCTATTCAAAATCTTTTTGCTTGTGCGATTGTTTCCCAACAACTTTAAACAGTTTTTCCAATATAAAAAGAGAAGAAAGAAAGAAATAGTGTGCGGGTAGTTTCTATTAACAGAGATCGTATTTCTTTGGAACTGATCAAAGAATTTCGACTCTGTTCTTCTCTAACACTTGACACTTCTGCCTAGTCAGACTTAAGATTGGACTTTTGTCATATATACCCATGTTCCACTGTTCCAAAAAATAGTAATGTCAAAGTATCTTACTGTATATTTTACAGTTTTGTACTGTCTTTCTAGAATATCATTAAATTTACATAAGTAGACTGTGCTTTTACATGTCAAAGGTAAAATAACATAACATCACTGTAAATATAGTAAAACACAATTTACTTGTTTTTTAAATATTTTTTTTGTACATGTGCATATTTAGATGTTAAAATACATTCAGAAATGTATCATGATTTCACAAATATCTGTCCGTTATTTGAAAGATTGAACTGTTGAATTCAAATGTAATACTATGGAAAAGTATATAACATGATCCCTATAAGCTTGCGTTACATCACATAAGTATTATTATCATTGCTATTTCGGGCGATCGTGGTTCAAGAGTTGGCAGTTCGCTTTGTGATCAGAAGGTTGCCGGTTTGAGCCCCGGCTTGGACACTCTCGGTCGTTGTGTCCGTGGTCAAGACTCTTCACCTACCGCCTACTGGTGATGGCCAGAGGGGCCAATGGTGCGATATGGCAGCCTCGCCTCTGTCAGTCTGTCCCTTCTAACAGAAGCAAATAATATTTAAACCAACAATAACCTCATATTTTCTCCCTTAGGACTAAAAAGTAAGCTTGACAGAAATAGTTTGCTTTACATTGTGATGTACACTACCAGCCAAAGGTTTGGACACACCTTCTCATTTAAGGGGTTTTCTTTATATTTACTACTTTCTACAGTGTAGATACAAACTGAAGACATCAAATATATGAAGATATATGGAGTTATGTATTAATGGTGTTGGGACCATCAGGTTGGTGCACAGCTGACAGCCTCGTTTGGCAACTGTTAGAGTTCATATTATAGCAAACAGCTGAATAAAGGGAAACAACAGCCCATCATTACTTTAAGAACTGAAGGTCAGTCAGTCAGAAAATTGCTAAAACGTTGAATGTGTCCCCAAGTGCAGTCGCATCAAGCACTGCGATGAAACTGGCTCACATGAGGACGCCCAGGAAAGGAAGTGCGAGAGTCCCTCTGCTGCTGAGCCTCCGAAATCGTTAACAGCAGCTCAGATCAGAGCCCAGATAGATGCTGCACAGAGCTCCAGCAGCACACACATCTCTGCATGTTCAGAGCAGACTGTGTGAATCAGGCCTTTACGGTCAAACAGCTGCTGAGAAACCACGACTGAGGAAAAGCAACAAGCAGAGATGTTTGGACTAAGAAACACAAGGAGTGGACATTAGACCATCTGTGCTTTGGTCTGATGGGTCCAGATCTGAGATCTTTGGCTCCACCTGCCGTGTCGTTGTGCAGAAAAGGTGAACGATGGTCTCTACATGCATGGTTCCCACCGTGAAGCATGGAGGAGGCGGCGTGATGGTGTGGGGGGGCTTTGCTGGTTTCACAGTTGGTGATTTATTCCAAACTGAAGGCACCAGCATGGCCACCACAGCATCCTGCAGCCACATGCCATCCCATCATTTATTTTCCAACAGCACAAGGACCCCAAACACACCTCCAGGCTGTGTGAGGCCTCTGTGACCAAGAAGGAGAGTGATGGAGGCCTGGCCTCCACAGCCACCTGACCTGAACCCAGTGGAGCTGGTTTGGGATGAGATGGAGCGCAGAGTGAAGGCAAAAGGACCAACAAACGCTCAGCATCTCTGAACTCCTTCAAGACTGTTGGAAACCATTTCAGGAGACGACCTCATGAAGCTCATGGAGAGAAGGCCAAGAGTGAGCGAAGCAGGAGTCAAAGCAGAAGAATGTAAAATATCAAACATGTTTTGAGTTGTTTCACACTTTTGTGTTTACTACATACTTCCACGTGTGTTCATTCATAGTTTTGATGCCTTCAGTGAGAATCTACAATGCAAAGAGTCATGAAATCAAGAAAAACCATTAAATGAGAAGCTGTGTCCAAACCTTTGACTGGTGCACGTCAATACCAACCAATATGAAAAAAGCTTTCATTTTTTTGTCTATTGCCCAGCTCTACCCTCCACAAAAGTCTGAGAGGGAATTTCAGAGGTATAAAACTAAACAACATTCACTGACACTTTGGACCTTCATGCACATTTTACAAAACTCAAAGCAATGTAATAAAGAGATACAGACAGGAAAAACAGAAATCATCATTAAAAGAAACGATTGTTGGAACTCTGTGACCTTTAGAAACTTTTAACAAATACATGATAAGATTAATTTGGCAGTCTGCCATGAAAGCAGTGTTGTTGACTTGTGATCCTCTGACCTTTCCTTTTACATTTCTGTAAAAACAGGAGAACAATTGGTGTCCAGCACAAAGATAACATTTCTGCTGTACACAACATTCAAAATGAAACTTCTAATGAACCTTTTAGCCTTTGGAAGCCATTTACTGCTTTACTCATTCCATCAAAACATTGCATTGAGCATAAACAGAGCACACTATAGATTTGTCACGCATGCTGAGATAGAAACGCTGCACTTTTCTTCATTCATACTGGAAGCAATCGGCGGACCCAACACATATTTGACGTAAAGCGTAAACACGTTCTATGTGAACAGATGGAGAAGTGAAACTGAAGAAGAGGCAGCACTGGGTGAAAGCCCAGACTTAATTTAATAGATGAGATGAAACGACAACGACTCAATGAGCGCTTTTGCTTTTCTGCTTTTCTGGATCAAGAGACAAACTATCCATATCCAGTAAATATTTTTATCATAGGTTCATACACTCATTGGAGTCTAAAAACATGTTTGTTGCAAATGAAATAGGAAAACTTTAACCATGTTAATTAGGGATGGGTACCAGTGTCCTGACATAAACGGTAGTAACCAGACCGAAAAGCAGCGCACATTTCGGTGCTTTATTTCCGTGCTTTTTTTTCCTGAGCTGTGATACACTTCTAGCCAATCATTTTACGTTTCCGAGAATAGTAGGCGGGGCCAGGTACGTACGTTCTGTTAGAGCAGAGCTACAGATTAAAAATG
>NW_005187866.1:158708-165571 GCF_000239375.1 Pundamilia nyererei
CATATATTCAAACAATTTCATCAAGCAACCCACTGCAACCACAGTGGGTGTGACAGGACTTTAGCAATTGATGTCACAGTGTCTGTCAGCAACCTTCAGCAACAATTCACAACTGAGTTTTGCCTAGCAACCAAGAGAGCCAAGGGGGAGGAACCAAGGGGGAGGAGCCAAGGATTCCTGAATATTTCCCAGACTTGAAACTTTACTGTTAAAAAAAAAAAAGAAGTGAGATACATTCTTCTATGCTGCTGCAGTCAGCCATTATTATGGTAGCATCCCAAGTGCAGATGTGAGGGAAGCCTCTGATTATGCAGAATCTTATGCATGTTCAAGTTAATAAAGTACTGAGTTGTAATGTGTCTATATGTGCACTACCAAAGAAAATATCGTGGCTAACAATGTTTCCCCTCTGGAAAGTTTGGCCAAAAGAAGTCCAACTCTGCTTCTTAGACTGGAGCTGATGATGATGATGACAGTCATACAGCACAAAATATTTCATCTCAGGAAGGAAAAATCAGCTTTTCCAGTTTTTGTTGCTTAGTGGTATGGAAAACACTGAATTCACACAGTTACTTTACATTAAGTATTACTGACTTAGATGACTTCAGACCACGGACTGAGACGGGATCGTCTCAGGAACTGTCCGCATATAATCCCCAAACCCAAGTGCAGAATTTCCCTTCAGTGTTTCACTGCTGCAACAAAAAAGCATTTCATTTTTGCAATTTCACCTTCTTTGATTTAATCTCTACATGTAAATGACTCGAGCAGACTGAGTGACTTCAAACCGTGCCTGATGGTTCAGACAGGAAATCAATCCATGTTGAGCAGAAGCTGTTTTATTCGATCAATGATTCAGCTGACGAATACTGCACGTCTCCTCTGCTCACACTCATCAGCACAGAATCCTCTTTTCTCCACAGTTCTGCATGAAAAGTTTGCTTCTTAACTTCTCGTGTTATTAGATTTGACTAGCTCATTTTTCATCTTGACAGCTTCATTAAAGCACCCTGAAAATATTTGTGTGTGTGTGTGTGTGTGTGTGTGTGTGTGTGTGATCACAAAGTTTCCCTCATATCTGTGCGTCCCCGGCTCTAGCAGTTTTTACCTTCTTCCCATCTCCCCCTCTTTTAACATCTCCCTCCTTCACGCCCATTGTCCCTCATTTCTCCATCATCCATCTGGTCCTTTATCATTACCCTTCGGTCTTAGTCCTTTTTCAATATTTTATTCCCCCTTTTCTCCAACCTTACCACTTATTTTTTCCTCCTCCTCCATTACTCTTTGTTTTTTCATCCGAAAGATGAAAAAAGGGAAAACTGTTTGTCTGCTGGATGTCAGTTTGTCTCCAGCCTCTCCAAATCTCTCCCTGCTCTCCTATTGGCTGGCTGGACTCTCTGCTGTATTGGTATTGGCTGGTTCCAGCAGGTGAGGCATAGCTGTGCCACTTAATCAATGCCCTGCAGTGGGGGAAGCATGTGCCAGACACAGTGCAGCAGCAGCAGCAGCAGCCATCAGCGTTGGCAGCTCTCCACGACGCTGAGCGTGGGGATGGTGTGACCTTCAGACGGTCGGGACCAGTGGGAGAGACACACGTGCACGTGAGCACAAACTGCACTTTTTCCTTGCCAATCATGTTCTGCCCCAAAATGTCTGCAGGCCATGCGTAGCACTCCACCTCTCCTCTGCAAGAGAGAACGTTCAGACTCTCACAAAGGAGCTGTGAGTGCGGCGAGCAGGCATTACTTTGTGAAGGTCAAGAAGAAGCTCGGATAACACATGCACACACAAAATGAGGCCGCAGAGGCTGCAGATGCATGAAAGCGCTCTGAAAAACATGCATTTTAGCAACAAGAAAGACACTGGAGAACAAAACCAAGGACACCTGACCGCCGCTATGAAGTGTTTTTACATTTACAGCTCAGCTCATTTGATCGAGACCAGGAGGGAAAAAATGTCCGGTTCACTTCTAATTCACGCTGGCACGTTAACTCAGCGATGCACAAAGAGACAATGTTGTCAGTACTTGTAGGCCATAACTACAGGCCTAAAATTTCTCACACATTGCTATGAATTATGACAAACAGGTAGAGATGGAATGAAAATATGGAGCCTCACACAAAAATATTCTGGGGCATATCAATATCACAGAGATGATACAAACAGCAGGCCACAGTCAAATGGATCAAAATGAACTCTCTGCAGTCGCTGCAGCTGCTCCATTATGTCTGAAATCTCACAATTGGGATTTTTCATCAACCTCATCATGCATTTGTGGGTGTTACGTGTCCTACCGGAGATTTCCTGTACATTTTTTTTTGCCAGAAATCAGTCTCAGGATCAACCGCTGGACTCTGGAGGATCCACAGTCTGAAAGTGGGATGTCCAGGCCTCAGGACACCATCATGACAGGAAGACTAATGAAAAGAAAGATGCAGTCTTTGTCTTTCCCAAAGATCCTTCAGTAGGCTCACGTTCACATGGATGGTGTTGACAGCCACTCCATGATCCTGGCTCCAGTTGGACTAAACTAACTGAGATGGGTCACTAATGTAAAGATTGCCCAATTTAAAACAGGGCAAAACAAGAGTTTGGTGTGAAAATGAAAGCAAGTCAGTTTTGTTCCGGGTATCTAAATTTCTTTGTCAAACATTAGAACTCAGAATTAGCACATAGATAGCTGGAAGTTACAGGTTAGGTGCTGCGCTCTCCTTCACCAAAGTAACAGGCGTGTAGTCGTACATGCAGCGACCACATCACCTGTGTGGACTTCTACCTACGGCTGCAGAGCTCAGGAGTTCATCACAGAAACTCTGGAATATAGTTCATCTCAATTTATGCTATTAAAAAACAGACATTAATCACCAAAATCTTATTTACCTTCAGAGTCTCTCAGTCGAGCTTGAAAATGGATTAATGCTATTAAAAAGTTACAAAAAGGTGATGAAATCAGTCTATCATTTCTGATATTACACAATATATCGAGCTAAACTAAAAAGAGTTTCTCAAAGCTCTCATATAACAGAAGGATCCAGTTACTACTGCTAACAAAACCTGAGATTCTCTATAGCTGTAAGTGTCAAAGCCTTCAGCAAACGATGGCTGGACGCCAGCATTTCTACCTGTATTGGTGCATGTTATATCACATTTTCCTCATTGTTACTTGCTCATCAAATTCCCCTTAAATAGCAGCAAACCGGCCTCCCCGCCTGTCTGGGTAAATAGATCTGGTTTCCAGATCATGTAAAAATATTTCATTCTTTTTCCAACTTTACAAATATTCTACATCCTGGGTGAGACGTTTATTACTCACTCTGGGATTGTCTCAGTATAAACTGTAGTCCCCACTACATGGTTTGCAGATTTAAATAGAAATGACCAATAATCCACTCAGTTCGAAGCAATCCAGCCCCACTCTGACCTTGATCTCTGGAGCTGTGATGTGTGATGTAGTATGTGTGATTAAAGAGTGGATTAAAGTGAACCAGCTACATGTGGAGCAATATTACTGCAAAGGACTAAACTGCAGGTTTTTTGTGATTGAGAGTATGACTCGGTAGCTGCTAGAGCTCTATGCAGCTGCCACTTGCTCTTCTCCTTATGCAACTCTTGGTAGGACTTAATCTTTTTATGATCCATAGAGCCGCTTTATTTTTAATCCTTTCATATTTACAGTTTAAGTTGCACTGCTGAATGTTAGAAAGAGTGCGTCATCTAGACTGTGGGCTTTGGAATGCTGGTGAAAACCCAGTTAGATAGCCAGTACGTTTCCAAGGTAAGGATGTGCGGGAATAGTTAAGCTTGTGAGAAAACAATTCCTCTCATCCATGATGAGACAGACATCATGTTACCAACAAACCAAAGGCTGTAAACCTCACGTGTGCTTAATGAGATATGATGTGTCTGTGGACAGCATTAAAACCATGATTCAAGTCAGCTTTATTTACACAGCACCAAATCACAACAACAATCACCTCAAGGTGCTGTGTGCTTAGGGCTGGGCCATATCATACCGTTCACAGTTATACCGGTGTAATGTTGGGCAATGATAAGAAAATTAAATATCACGATAGAATATGGGTAAAACGCACATGCGCAGTGCCTTTGTCTTCATATGCGCATGGTGGAAAAAGCATGGCGGCGACAGAGAATGAGAAGGGCGAAAGCGGATCGTCGAATGAAACAGATGAACCGGAACTGGTTTGTAAAAATGCTGCAACTCCAGTGGTGTGGAACTGGTTTAGCTTTCGTCCGTCAGATACACAACAAAGCACTATTTTTGGTAGCGCATGCTAGCGGGCCGTCGTTATTACCGTGTTGTTTGGAAAATACGGCGCACTTAAATGGTAAATGGCCTGCATTTGTATAGCGCTTTACTTAGTCCCTAAGGACCTCAAAGCGCTTTACACTACATTCAGTCATTCACCCATTCACACACACAGGCAAGCTACGTTGTAGCCACAGCTGCCCTGGGGCACACTGACAGAGGCGAGGCTGCCGGACACTAGCTGACCACCACCAGTAGATAAACATGGGGTTAGTATCTTGCCCAAGGATATTTTGCATGCAGCCAGGAGGCAGCCTGGGATCGAACCACCGACCTTCTGATTAGTGGCTGACCTGCTCTGCCACCTGAGCTACAGCCACCACTTAAAATCAATCCTTTGATATTTCTGAAAGTCGACAGAGCCCCTTATAATCCCGTGTGCCTTATGTATGAACTCTGGTTGTGTTTACTGACCTCGAAACTATTTTATGTGCACGGCGCTCGAAAATCTGTCAGATGTTTCAGTACGACTTTGCTAAGCTACGAAGCCACACCGCTTGATGGATTGTCGGAGCATTACGGCTGTCGTAGGCGGAGCCTCGCGGAGCACATACTGTGCTTCAACATAATATTACCGTACTGTGTGTGTATAACCTCTTTTTAAGTTTTGTGGATATTATACATGGTTATGCTGAGGATATGTCGGCCAGTTTACACTGGAAATGCCTTTTGGTTAAACCAGGGGTCGGCAACCTGCAGCTCCAGAGCCGCATGCGGCTCTTTAGTCCTTATAGTGCGGCTCCGCGTGGTTTGGGGAAATAAATTAGAAGTATTTAGCTGAACTGTATTTTATTTATGTTAGTTTGTTTTTAACTTGTAGTTCTAAATTGGAAGCTTATTGTGATGTTGAAATATAAATATAAAATTATATTCTATTAGTTTTTGATCGCTCAAAATAAGCATCACACTCGCAGAAGCCGGTGTACCCGCCAAAACACCGTGCATTTATCGAGACTTAACCCCAGGTAGGCCAATTATGGATCTTGGGATCCACATTATGTCAGCAGCTCCACCGTGAACTATGTTAAAAACAAACAGCGCTCACGCCTCACAGACGACAGCTTACAGTCCTGTACAGATGAAAGTGACTTCGTACAGCCCCGACCTGCAGACGCTGTGCGCAGAGGTTCAGGAGCAGAAGTCCCGTTGTAAACATATCACGGCAGACCTGACGATGTTTCCATGAACACGCTTTTCAGCATCTCTTTATTGACCACTTTTCACACAGCCAGCTGTAGCTTTTCAGCTCACAGCCCGACACACACCAACACAAGAGCACAGACGTTAAGGCGGCGAGGCGTGATTGCGGGTGCCGCTCAGGTGCGTCCACCTCCCCTGCAGCGGCGCTGCAGACCACGCCCCGCCACACACATTAAACTGGTAAAATACACATTTAGGCAGAATTTTGCAAATATCTATTTTTCTTTTTTTAGCAGCATAGAGCTTTTTTCCAATTATTTTTTAAAAGTCAGGTCAAAGCTCCAAAAGCCCAAAGGCGATATAAGGGGGGCGGCTGACAACAGTTTTTGTTTGCTGGATCATTTTAGTTCAGCTGGGTGTCTTTGCTTTTGTTATATTTCTTTAAGAGTTCAAAATGTGTTCATTACATAAATAAAATGTAATTTTCTCTGTAGCACTTCATGAATTTCATAAGCAACACACCTTAGTTGTTCACACAAAGCATAAAGGTAAAAAACAATATATGCAGTGTTGTCTTCATTTTAGATGTCAAAAAGTATTTGCGGCTCCCAGTGTTTTTGTTCGCGTGGAAATGGCTCTTTGGGTCTCAAAGGTTGTGACCCCTGGTTTAAACTGTCAGCAAGGAATTTGCATTTGCACTGTTAAATTTTTATATATCTTTAATGCACATAAAAAACAGCTGCTTGTTTAAGTGAAAATACATTGATGGGTTTTTTTGCACTAATAAAGTTGTGGAGTTGTAAAGTATTTTTTTTTAGTGTTAATTATATCGTCAGTTATATCGTTATCGCATATTTTCAAATGTATATCGTGATAAATATTTTTGGTCATATAGCCCTGCTCTACGGTGTGCTGTAGGCTAGACCCTACAATAACTGACAACTAGTTTTATAGTTCTACAGCAGTTTGCATTGGAAACAGATTTTATACAGAACATAGCAAAATAAATGAAGAGCAGCTTGACCTGTGCAATATGAAACCAAAGTCATAGAAGAGCATGTGGTGCTACTGCTAGTGTTAGCAACACCCTGCTAAGACGTCTGGCGATGTGATGACCCGCATCAAAGTTTGAAGCTGAGCCCAACTTAACAAATCAGGTTAAATATCATCTGTAAAAATATACTGTAGCTTTTGTGTTTGAGAGAAATTTGAATTTCATCAGTAATTAGAATATAATAGACTGCATCGCATCGGCCCCATGCGGGCTGCGACCGGGAGACCACGTCCTAATGTGGCCAAATTCGGCCACTTCAAACAAAAGGAACAGGTGAAAAGCTGCGGCAGAGAATTAAAAGGAACGGACTTCAGCGTGAACAACCAGTTCCCCAAAGAGATC
>NW_005187866.1:173925-216698 GCF_000239375.1 Pundamilia nyererei
AAAAAAAAAAAAACCAAAAAAAACCAAAAAACAAATATACACTTTCCTCAACAACATCTCAGAAGAGTTAAATGGCTCTATAACATTAATAAAGCTAGTAGTAGCTGAGTGTGTTTGGAGTGTTTGTGCTGTTGGCAAACTTAAGTCAAAGGTCATTAACAGGTAAATCAGGATCAGCCCATTTTTGTGGGTCATCGCCGATGCTTAGGTCCGGCTCTACTATATAAATGTCATTTTAGTCTATTATTAGGTGGTTGCCAGGCGACATTACGGCGTCGTAATATATAATTAAAATATTCAAGTTTTGTGGCTGTGAATTGAATGTAACTGTCATGAAATTATGGTATTCAAAAATGACATTTTAGCCCATTTCTAGTCAATATGATGATACTGTATGTTAGATAAGAACCACCAGGGCCGTACGATGGACGTACCTGTGTTGCTGTGTAGTAGGAATTTGCAGACAGAAAGAAATGTGTTGTGTTACAGTATTGAACCTGTTAGCAAAAGCAGCAATGCCTCATCGTGTAGTCAACTAACTGCACACATCCATCGTACGTTCACTACAAATCCTCCACCTCTATCCGCGTAAGCATCGTGTTGACATGCTCACCTTTCCCCATCTTTACCATGCATCCTACACAACATGATGTTACAGCAAGTCTGTTTGGGAGACGTGTCAACACAGAAATTAACAGGGTTATTTGGGAGGCTACATTTTGTAAAAGCTGCTCAGACAGCAGTTCTTAGATGCAGTACCAGCGTTGCTGTCATGGTTACAGTTACAGCCTGGTTACAGTGACATCAAAGCACAAACCAGGAAAAAAAATCCATTACCGTGAAAAACAGCAGTAACGGGGGGAGAAAAATATATGACACAGAATTTAATTGACATTAGTCCTCCCCCTCTCCCTCCCCATCCTGCTCCTCCTGTCTCAAACACTCCTCCCACACCTTGCCCTCGTTCTTGACCCCGACCTCCCTTCTCATGGGGCCTCTGCAGAGCTGTCTGGCCCCCCATGTCGCGGGCCTATTAACAGGCCTCGGCTCACTGTAATGATTCCTCTCCTTATGTCTGTGCAGCTGCTGTAGCGCTGAATAGAGAGGATAAATCTGGGATCCTCAGCATCATTGTTTCACTGCCACTCTCTGCTGTCGTGTGGGGCAGACAGAGCAGGGAATAGCTGCGGTTCACTGTCCCTCCCTCCTGTTGACAATTTATTTTCTCTGATTCAACAGATCTGCTGCTTTCGCCAGCACGTGTCACAAATTTCATTAAGCAAAAGTTGTGAAATTTCCAACTCAAGGACCTGATTTTTCAAGAGTCAAAAAAGTTCTTTGTTAAGCTGGAGACTGACGTGATGGATTTCATCCCATCATGCTGTAAATTAAGATTATTGTGACCAAAACATCAGGTGAAATGTGTTGCAGTAACTCAGAAGTCCTCCAAACGCTGCAAACAACAAACGCTGCATGTGTTTGTGAACATTTGAATCTGTGTGTACAGTATGTGTCATGGGGCAGCAGACAGCTGCTGCAGGCTCCATCAGTCAGCTGCTGTATTTATAGGGTGATGACCACAGAACAACAACAGCTGCATCACACGGGGACAAACACAGAAAGTGAGAAAGAGGACGCAGGAATCTCTTCAATTTCACTGCTGCTCAAAATGGCCGGAGTAGCCAGTTAATGCCCAGCCCAGCGCTGACGGGCATAAAGTGCACAATGCAAATAAGACTGTACAAACTGCTGTTCTGGTTCAACTGCTAACCTGTAGATACCACTGATCCACAATGGGACGTTTACATGCTACTGTTTTAAGATAAAACTGCAAGAAAAAGTCTATTTTAGACGCTTGTGAACATGTAAATTAAACTTTTCTACATGTCAGCAGCCAGCTTTTTAGTGCCAACACTTTATTTGAGTTTCAAATCAAATCAGTCAGTCCGAGTGTTTTACTGTTGTACTATTCTATGACTGCAGATGGAGAGGATGCTCTAAAAATGCAATTAATAGTTTATCTGATATGCAGCGATGAACGGTATGGCATCCCGACCCCAGACCACCATCACGATGTTGAGGACAGGGCTCTGTGGGGGCCATACCATCTGTTGCAGGGCTCCTCCATGACTCCCCAATGATAATGCACCATAGACGATAATCCAAACTGATGACAGCTTTTGCACAGTCGTAGAGATCGATCTGCTTCGAGGGCATGAGTTCAGATAAATCCCTGCATAGAATTATCATGCTTGAGATTCCAACCAAAAGTAGAATCAGCGTGGAAGTGCCAAAAAAATGCAGTTGTTGATGATACAGAAACAGTCACTTGAAGCCCACAGCACCGTGTCTGAATGAAAAGCATTTATGCCTCCTGCTCTCCGTACAGTCAAAGAGCCATGCCAGTGTTATTTTTCACGTGGCTTAAGTTGGCAGTGTAATTGCTGCATGTTGTTATATGGGTGTGATTTGTTGGGATTTTTTGGTTTTTATTGGCAAAAAGCAGAGTTATGTTCAGCCGCCAACTGTCATGGTGAGTCAGGCCCTGCAGAGACCAGACGTGTGGCCAGCGTTTACTCACCTGTAACTTAAAGAACGCTCCTACAGAGTGTTGCCGTTCACAGTGGAAGATCCTAGAAAAGCTCATAGTGATATTAAATATCTGTTGGTTTTCAGCTCTGCTAAAAAAAAAACCCACAGATGGAACCAATCAGTGTCTGCTAAACATCACTGCTCATCTCAACTGGACTCTTTGACTGTATATGTGCTGCTGGAAGGGATGTGGTCTATGTAACAACCTTCTAGGGTAGGTGACAGCATGTGTACGAGTATGTTATTTAGCACAAATGCAGTGAGTCAGTCTAAGGACAGAGCTTGCTAACTCAACTTTTTAGCTCATAACTAAGAACACCAGCATCTTTTCCAAATACGATCACTTCCGGCTCCAAAACAGAAATGTGATGATGTCCAATATACCAGTGTTTAGTGAAGTAGTTTCAGGGTCTTGGCGTTTGTGCATCAGGCTCATGGCACGTAGTGTAAGTGAACCACTTTAACAAAACCACCTGTGCTTTTCCTGCTGCGACAGGTTAAAATCTTTGCAGTGAAAACACTGCTGATCCTAAAGGGGCTGCACACCCACATAAGTGTTTTTTCACTCATTAGAATAATTAGGAGTCTGCTGTAGCTGGAGGTGGGCAGTTCCATGCTGCATTTATGCGTCACTAGCAAGACAAATAAAATAAGCTGCAGCGACGTATTACCAGTCAGTGAGTACCTGCAGTTTTTTACTCACTTCTATTCAACCCTGTTCAACAGGTATATTGAAGCCTCATTAAAGTTACAAATTATGGTGTTGCTTTCCAACGCTCGGTTAGTGCACACACTGTTATTGTACACGACAGCTCATTTCACAGGTGAGTGCAGGTTAATTCATTTGGCCAAAAAGAAAAACAGGTGCAACCAAACCAAGAGAACGAGCACGCTAACAAGTTAAAACACCTGGTTTACTGTAAGTGTGAGCACTTCCCTGTTTTACCATCACACGCGAAGAGGAAATCAGTAAAGTTCCGCAAGGAAACAACATAGAAGTAAATCTGTGATCTCATGTGGACCTTCAAGGATTACGATTTGCTTTTACTTTCCAGACACGACTGACAGCAACGGATCACAGCCATTAACTTATTTTGTTACCATTTAAAGTTTGAAGAAACTGTAACTTTGTAACTTTTTTATTACAGAGCAGAATGTGCACACGAGAGCTTCTCAGAAAGCAGAGAGACATCTGTGTTAGCTGGTAGCACTAGCTAACAACAGCAGTGTTCACAGTGACAAATCTCTACTAGTACTACTGATGACTGTCAAATCATCACTTACCCATTACTGCCAGGAGTCACCTGTGGATCCAGGGCTCTGCTTGTGTCCTAAGGATGGAGAGATGAGACAAGTTAATATTAAAAGGCTTCTCTGCCACCACAGCTGGAGAGTCTGAGACAAGGGGAAATCCAACTAGGAATGGTTGATCTGAGCTGCCTGGACAAGTAAACTTAGTTAAAATTAGTGTTACCCCCAACAAGCCAAAGCACCAACAAAACAAACGTTTAAAACAATTGAAAGTTTAAACAGTGCATGAAGCTTCTTTAATAGTTAAAGTCAGAAAATCCTTTTTTTGTTTGTTTTTGAAGTCTATCAAAGCTTCTGACAAATAAAAAAAAGAGCATTTACTTGTACACAGAAGTTTTATTTAGTATTATATTTAGTACAGCTGGCATGTTTCTGCAGTTTTTAAGCTGTGTAATTTTTTAGGCTGGGAGAGCTGGTGAGACAGTGAGGATTTTAAGAACCGCAAAGATACTTAGGGAGAACAAAACCAGGAAAACGTAAAAGCTGAATTTACCGAGAGCTGCTAAAATGTTTATGGTTGTAACAGCGATGTCCATGTGGGGAAAAATCTCCAGGTACAAACTGTGTGACCTCTAGAGACTGGATTCATCATGGCAGGAAATGAGCCCATAAACGTCTGATGGGCTTTGTGGTCAGGAATACGACGAGTGATGGTCTTCATTCAGGTTAAACAGAAGGAGACAGAAACTTGATTTGATTTGTTGAACGTAATAATGACTTTTATTTATTAATGGACTTGTTTTTAAAGGCACCCTTTCACGGAGAGTCCAAATCTGACCAGTCTATGCTTTATCACACGTGTGAATCATGCAATCCAATATTCCTTCTAGCAGTTATAGTTTCAAGTCATGGTAATGGCTTTTAGCCGCGTTACGTAGCCCTACATCAAAATGATCACATGCAGTTTGATGTGCAGATATTAAATCTGGGACGAAAAAACTGGTTTTTAATTTGGACTTTGCAGATTCTCCGATTTCCCGGGGATTCCATCGTGAATGTGAAGCAGCAGTTTTACATTATACTGCAAAGCAACTGTAAAGCGTCACCGCAAAGATAAAGGTCTGTGGAGAGTCAGGGGCCTGCTGACGCTGAAAGGATGTATCTGTAAGAGGAAGGTAGATTGTGTGTATGTGATCATTCGGCTGTGACGCTACCTGATTTCTAATGACAGGCCGCTCCTCTGTGGAGGACAAAGCCTTTTAAAACGAGTTTGGCGCCTTGTTTACAGTGTGTAAGGGAGCTTTAACGAGGCCCATTAAAGACACCTGGCGGCGCTGAGAAGGCTCACGAGAAAATGACGCCGGCTTCGGTTCCCTGGTCGCATCCCGTCCCGGCGAACCCCATTAAAAGTGCGACGCGTCTCGTTGCACGTGCTCAGTCTGTGCTGCTTCGTTTCCGTACGGCTTTGAAGCATTTAAAGGTTGGCGGGGACAAAGAGGCGAGTGAGCAGGAGGGAGAGGTTCATCCCGAGTTTGAGCTCAGCTGTGATGTAACTGTGGACGATGGCTGTGCCGCAGTCAATTTCAGAGGAGATATCCTCAAACGACCTCGCCTCCCTCCCTTCTAGCTGTCTCATCCTCTCTCTCTCTCCAGGCTGGTGTCATTTATCTCCTCCACGCCCCGTCTTTCTTGCATTTTTTTTGCTACAAAAAGCTCCAGCTACCCTTTTATACCCTCATGCGGGCTCTAATATTATCTCCTCTCTTGCTGTCAGCTCGTCCATGCATCACTGCCTCTGCTCTCAGGCTCCAGCACTCACACACAGGGAGGATAATATCTCCCGCTAAATTCATTTTAGCAGGACTCGAGCAGCACGTAGCAAAACGTCCAACCCCATGGTAAAGCTGCTCTCTGGATAACCTTACCGCTTTTAATAACAGTATATCCCCCAGACGTATTTAGTGCTACTATATGTTTATGGCCCCTCTGCACATCTCCAGCGCTCCCTGCGCCGCTCTCATCATCGCTCGCCTTTTGCGCTTCCCTCCCTCCCTCGCCTCTCCCTCTCCTCATGTAGCTGAGATGCTACTGCCATTACTAATTCACACTTAAGCTGATTATTTGTGAATATCAGATCATTTTAAACCCCTTTTGTGAATGCTGTGTCTCCACACACCTATATATGTGTGCATGAGTGTGTCTCCTCTCCTTTCCCTGAATGATGGAGGGTGGGGTAATCTGCAGCCCCGTTGCCATGACACCAGACAGCCCTTGCTTGGCGAAGGCACGTAGCTTCCTCTCTGCTCTATTTCCCCAGAGCCCTCCGCTCAGGACCATGTGTGCATCAGTGTGTGCATCAGTGTGTGCATCAGTGTGTGCACGCGTGTGTGTGTGTTCTCTGAATCTGGGAGAGTCATATATGATGCACATGATGGAAAAAAACCCTCATATTTACTGTCTCAACATGTGCAGCGGAGGAAAGGATGGAGGGGAGGGGAAAGCAAAGAGGACCCATCTAAAAGGCAAATAAAGGATATTTTAATGCAAATATTTGAGCTAAACCACTAAACTCAGGGTTAGGATTGGAAATTATTAGTCTACTAGACATTCCTGTGAATTATAGTCAGCTTCATCCGCTCCTCTGCAGGCTTCCTGTTGCAGACGCTCGCAACATATGCCCACCGCAAATCTTCTTTTACGAAGCGGGTCGGTTGCCCCTGCAGCCATGTTTCATTTTTATTCGTCCTGGCTGCGGCTGAAGCAACTTACTCTGAAACCCAAACTGAGGGCAGCTTTTTCAGTCCACACGCAGTGACCCCAGTCACCTCACACACAGTCACGAGTGTCAGAATATGGGATTAGGAAACTTGCGACTGTTTTTGCGCGTTACCCTCTGCATGAACTGAAAATGAATCGCTGCAGCTGAAATATCTGAGCATGCCCAGAACTCCTTGTCTAGAGACAATGATGGCTCCAAAAAGTAAAGCGAAAGATGTTTTCTTGTCTAAAGAAACTCATTTTTATGCTTTGCAGGTTCTCTGTGTATATCTGTCCTTATTTTGCTTTTTTAATTTGAGACTTTAGGTTGAATTGCTCTGCCATAAAAGCTGTTCCCAGACCTGACGCAATTACTTTTCATATAGTCTCAAAAGGCAATCACAGCATTTTGAAGCACTCTCTCCTCACAGCTCTCGGAATCCTAATAAAAGTGTCCATGCCAGCTCCGATCCATCTCTCTATCTCCAGACTCCAGCCTAGATGAATAATTTAACAGGCTATATTTCCAGCCATCTGCTTCTCTCTCTCTGTCTCACTCCCTCGCTCGCTCATGCTCCCGCCATCAGTCTTCTCCTTCCCAGTAAAGTCCCTCAGATCGAATTCTGCTCCCTTTCTTATGCCGGCCTGCGGTTGGTGATGCGGTTCCACATGTTTAATTCAAATTAGAAAATGTATTGTTCATTATTAGGGGTTCCTGCTCTCACCACCATTGTTTTGCCCTTTATACCTTCCAATTAAAATGAAGATATTTAGTGTCAAAATAACTGCATTTACATCACAGATGCAGATTTCACTGGATACCCAATAAGGAGGAGGGTCGATGTCAAACATTTTTTTTCTCAAAGAATGGACGGGGAGCCGCTGACTTCTAATTCACAGGTGTTGCTGCTCCGTTGCTCGCTAATCTCGGGGAAATGTTGCAGACCTTCTGGTTTTCACTCAGTTGTCAGTAAAACAGGACAAGCACATGATGAATTACACCGTCTGTGTGACACGTTTTGAACATTAGCGAACAGAAATCAATTCAGCTAAATGTGTGCCATTGGCACAAACAGGTGAAACATGCACGTCTGAGCCTGTTATCAGTCAGTGCGTAACTCAGTCTCACCTCTTGAACCCAGCAAACTGTGTAAACTGTGTCCACCTGTGAGTCAGCAAGAGTAACATTAAATGAGAAAAGGTAAACATGATGATTTAAAAGTAATGCAGAACACCTGATCACATTATAGCCCAGTGTTTTGTGGGCTACAACACATGTCCACCACAAACTGATGCATAAAAATTCACCTGAATGCAAGAATGCACAAATAAAACCTACGCCCATCAATTACACACTGGACTACATGTAAGAATACTGCCATCTACATCTGTAGATGCTCTTTGCTGGATAACAGGACGCACCTCTAAATCATCTCCAAAGCCTCTCTGTGGGTAACTGAAGCCAGAGGAAGCTTTGAGAATACATATACATCCCGCATCAAGTCATTAACGCCGATCAACATCTGCAACAGTGCCTGTCAGAGCCCAGCAGAGGTCAGCCAAGTTCCTCTTCCCCGTCTGCATAATGAGCAAAACGGCCACATGTTCCTCCACCAGCATCGTTTTCATTATCTGCGTGCAACAATTACACCGCCCAGGTAACTGATGATCACTGCCGTGCTCGCAGCCACGGTGCAAACAGGCGGGCAACACTCACAATCTGAGTGAAAAAGATCCCATAATTACATATGGAGAGACACTGGCTGGTTGCACAGTGGCTGGGATTTATGGAAGCAAATAAAAGCAAATCGCTGAGGAGAAGGCAGGAAGGAAGAGACGGGAAGAACGCCAGTGAAGGTTAATGTTAATGGAAGGGAGGACCACGAGAGACGACTGAGTCAGGCTGATGATGCGGCTGAAGATGATGATGAGAAGAACACGATTTTGTTTCCTTGTTAGAAGCAGACATAAAGGAGCGGGCAACCTAAACACCTGTGCTTCCAAGTGTTGGAGCGCAGAGCGTGAAATCTGTGTTAATGACTTTTGGCCAAAGTGAGTTCTTTTTATTTTCTGCACAACAGCATTTGTGGCTTTTGTAAACAGTACTTGAACCCATATAAGCCACAGATGACGAGATATCTCTGCATACTCGTCAGTCGGGCTGTTTATCACATGATGGCTGTGAGCTCTCATCATCTAGCTCTGCCGTTTTCTTTCTTTTCTTTTCGGTGGCATGTGTTTGCAATGCTGCAAATGTTGAATGTGTCCTGCACATTTAGCGCTGTATTTATGACAGACCACAACTGACAGTAACACATCAATCACTGACCTGAATTTCCACTTCCTGTTCTTGGAGAGCAACTGTAATACGCTCGACTCATGGTTAAATCTCCCAAACACGCTGTGCTCTGAATTTGATCATATTTGAGAGACTGGATGGTTCAGACAGAAATAATCTCCAGTCCTGCATCTTTGCCACAATTAGCTCCAGATACCTTCAGTTAGGTTTTCCCATTTCATGATGCCGTGATACCACATTCTGTCACATCACTGCTTGATTTAAAGACAGAGCCGTATGACATCAGAATATCTTTTATTAAATGCTGACAGGATCTAGCACATCGCAAATCATAATCATGCATTGTATACAGACGAGCCACTAATTAAAAACAAGGGGAATTATCACTCATACTAAAGATTCTCTTATTAAATGTTTAAATGATGGTAGTGGGGAGTACGACCAATTCCATACAAACTGATTCACATCACTGTCATCCTCAGGGACTCCTTTTTCCTCTGGATGGGAGCATCGCCATCCTAGTGGTGGCACCAACAGGCTGGCAAAGAAAACGGTGTCTTGCTTTTTATTTATTCTTCTTCTGCAATGATGCTGAAACACAACAAGAAGTAATTTGAAAACACCCCCCTGGCTGCACTCCTGCCTGGAAGAGATCTCTCCCATCAGGATAGAAAAGTCTCACCGTAGCATGGAGGTGATCACTCAGAACTTTGTATTGATTGGATTACCCTCTATGGCAGGGGTGGGGAACTCCAGGCCTCGAGGGCGGTGTCCTACAGGTTTTAGATCCAGGTGTCCTTGATCCAACACAGCTGATTTAAATGGCTTCAAGTTCTCCAGAGGCCAGGTAATGAACCAATCATTTGACTCAGGTGTGTTGACCCTAAAACCTGCAGGACACCAGAGTTCCCCACCCTTGTTTTACAGGAACAACTGGCCCCAAACCACCACAGGATCTCCTCGCCGTACAGTTCATGAATCAAGTTACAGTTTTTTGCATTACTTATGATAGATTTGATCAACAGTGACAGATACAGCTGCACACCTAGTGAAGAGTAGTTAGCGCTCTTTAAGAACATGTTATGATACCTCTGAAGTTCAGCCTGCCCAGGAAAGGACATCCCTGCTTCTTCTAGCACTGCGTGCACTGACACTCACACTGCAGTGCACCTTACTGCATGATCTATCAAATTATTCCGTTCGAAAGTACAGCATCTGCAGTTTGCACCGAAGGTTTTTTTTAAAAGGGGGAATTTGGTTTGCATGTTAAGAATGGCCTCCTATGATCTGAAAGAGCACCCTGAAACACACACACGCTCCCTCCTCTGATCCATCTATATTCAGGATTTTCTGTTGGCTGGCTGCTGATCCTGTTGATCAGGTTAGCTGGCAGCCGGCGGGGACACAGCTGTTCCTGTGTAGCACCTGCAGCACAAGCAGCATCTATTACAAATACACAAACAGTCTCTGATTCCCCCAGACGTTTGCATTCAGCCCGACCTCCAGTGACCGCCTGGATGTATTTATGATCTGCTCTATGCTCCAGCAATTAAACCCTGTGAACCTCTGCATGGTGAAAAAGCCACAGTCGGGTCAAAACTGCAAACACCACGTCTGCTCTGGCCACCTTGTCACCTCAGTAATCCAATCAGCTAGTGGCCAGATGCACTTGTAACCCCCCTTTAGTTTCTAGTCGAATCAGTGAAGTGAAGCACATAAAGAGAAACCATCCATCCCTACACAGCGAAAAGACTGCAAGGTAAAGGGAGGAAGTAAGGAGAAAGGAGAGAACGAGGGGAAAAGAGAGGGGGGGCGGGGCAGGAGTGAGGGACAAGGACAACCAAAAGAAAAATGGGGTAAGAAAAGAGGAGGAGGAAGATAAACAGCAGGAGAGGCACAGGAGAAGGAGCGAGGCATGGCGGGGGGAAAGAAAAAGAAAAAAACGGAGGGAAGGGGCTCTGGAGGGGGAAGCGGGAAGGTGTGGGGAGGTAGGGTAGGGGGGCTGCCGCTGCCGATGCCGGAGCACAGCGCGGCCAGGCTGAACCGAGTGAACTGCAGTGGAGGTCAGAGAGTCCAACATTCCTCTGGAACACTGTGTTTACACTGCGTAGCAGAGGAGGGAGGGGGAGGCGGCAGGGGGCTGGGGAGGGGCGCGAGGGGGACGACACACAGGGAAGGAAATCATCTCCCAGAGACCCTCGTTTAACAGAGTGTGTGTGTGTAGGTGAGGCTTTCAGCGCATCGTAAAGAACCCTTTGAACTGGACTATTTTACTGTTTTATATTTTGATCAGCTGTGCATCCCCATTTAAATTCAAGGAAATGTGTTTGAATACACAGACAGCCACTTCTTTACTTTAAAAAAACACAACCATAACATTTAACAACATTTTTGATACTCGTTTCACTGGTAGCAAGAAAAGCCAATAACATGTTCATATTCTGCTTTTCTTTAGTGAAAGAATTAGTAAAGAACCTCCTTAAAAAAGAAAAGCATCAAGAACAGTGTTGCCTGTCAATCAAAGCGACAACCTGGGTATCGGACCACAGAGACTCAGTCCTGCAATCATCCCTCACCATGAGGCTGCCTTTCACTCTCATTATCCTATAAACACGTTGCCTTTCTCCATCTGCTGGCACAACAGAGAAACTGCAGTGGAGCCGGTGACAGTACGCAGCGCTCGCTCTGCTCTCAGACACTTTAAGGAATCGCTGAAGGATGCACACCTAACTAATTCATTTCAAGTTAGCACTTAACGCCTATTCAAGGCGTATACAACAAAAGCAAACATCCTTTCAAACTCATGCATGCAAGTCTCACTTTGTGTGTGTGCAGCAATATGTGCCAGTTACTGTCCAGACCATATAAGTGTTAGGATTCACATTTAGGCGCTGACTGTTTTTGACTCGGTAAATATTTAGTGTTTACTGTGGGAAGTATCACCCCCGGCATCCGTCAGAATGGCATTTCAGCAAATCAAAGCAGAGCCAGAGACAACTGGCTGCCCCGGCTTTCAGACTGAATAATCAATGTGTCCCCAGACTGCTGCGTAGCAACACTTGGTCGCAGAGCGGCAAAATACCCAGAAGGACTAGGCTAAAGGTTAGGAATGGCAAAATATTGAAGGAGATTAAAATCTTGCCCGATGGCAGGGGCATCGGCTTCAATCCCCCACTTATGATTCCCACAGAGGGCAGAACAGCTTCAGTTTGACATCAGGTGTCAGCTCCACTTTGTGCTCTTCAGTCAAGTCACAGTGTTGAACTTTTTACCTTTGAGAGCCGACTGTCATTTGGCAACAGACTGACTAAGGCTTGACCAGCACTTCCTAAAACCTTTCAAATCGAAAGACCGTTGCGCAAATACAGACTGACAACGGGAAGTCGTGTTACTGTAACCTTGTCAAAGCACGGGGATCTCCAAGCTGCATTCAGAAAGGAAAAGAACAGGACTTTCATCTACCGTAGATTTATATCCTCTTCACTTTACATGCATATTACATCTCATTATTAAAAATATGAAGATCTTTGTTCTATCCACTACCAGGGCGCCAGAACGCAAACAAGCAAATGACTTTCTCTTATTCACAGAACCAACATTATTCTGTTTGCCCTCTAAAAATCACCCCATCAATAACCACAGCAAAGACGTTTCTCAAGCATGTGGAGTTACGTGAGAGAACAGTACTAATCAGCTCCTTCCAAAGAGTTAACGTCATACTGTCTTTAAAGTCACCATGATTAAATCTAACCTTAATCTATCAAATCTAACCTGATCCTAACTTTATGTTTTGGAGAATAACAGAAGTCACACCTCACTGAATGCCAAAGCTTGAGAGAACAACCATCACAGCTCAGGTGATGTGATGCCTCAGGGTTCGGGTTAAGACTTCACATCGTAAAATTCAGTTTACATGCTGCTCATTTTAGGAAGTTACAGGCCAAACAGCATCTTTTTTAAAAAGCATTTCTTTTGAACTGTACTGTATAGTAAAGTACAAGTATCTTAATACTCATGTACATGCCTTACTTAGTTACTTTAATTACTTTTTGTGGTGACATCACTCAAGAGCAAAGAAGCAAACTTCATCCTCCACTGGATGCTCATCTTTCCACAGCAGCTCACTCCGCAAAGAAAATGAATCACCTAAACTTAACCGCTCCAAAATCTGAACCCTGCCGGAGGCACCCGAGCCCGCTGTGTGGCAAGAACCACCAGCACGCCGCTGAGCCTTGAGCCACAGCGGTAAATGGGCGAACAGCTTCAAGTGTGACATCTGTCGCATTTCCCCATTTTTCCCTGCAGTCTCCATCCCTCGCTCTTACAGCGTTAAAAAAAACAGAAAAACCCACATGGACATTAAAGGAAATCGGAGACAGAGGAGACGGGCGAGGTAGGGAGCAAGCCCAGAAAACAACAATAGATAGCCACAGCTTTGACAATGCCTTTCCAACCCTGACACCCGGCCACCCCTCCACCACCTCCCGAGAGCCAAGACCTTTGCTCTTTCTCCATGACAGGCGGCATTCTTTTGTCTGAGTTCGCCAGACTCTGGCCAGAGGCAGACAAAGGCAAGAGCAGAGAGGGGACAGAGAGAATGACAGAGCAGACAGAGGGGTCGGCAGAGGGGTGGAGGGTGAGAAAGGGAACGATCGTGCTCACCTTTTGTCTGGCACACTCGCCCTCTGTCTATGTGCTTTGCATTTTCCCTTTTTGTTGTTGTTACGCACTAATCCTCAAATAATCTTTTTTGATGAAATGTGAAATTATTATGAATTTTTCATACCCCCCCTCACACACACTCCTGCTTCCGCCTGTGCTGTCCAGTGAGGTCCACTTGAGTCCTTGCTGGTAATGGCATTAAAAGGACAGAGGGGAATCAGGTGATGTTGTTTAGTCGCTGTCTCTGTACTCCTCTGTCTGCTTTACCTGTTACATCATCAAAAGTTGCCTCACTCCTATACAACCTCCCTATTCTGCAGCCTTCCACTTAAAGTGCCATCCGTCCATCTATCGATTTTCTTCTGCTTATCCGGGTCACAGGAGCAGAAGCCTAAGCAGAGAAGCCCAGACCTCCCTCTCCCAGGCCACCTCCTCCAGCTTGTCAGGGGGAACACTAAGGCAGTCCCAGCCAGCCGAGAGATACAATTTCTCCAACGTGTCCTGGGTCTGCCCCGGGGCCTCCTCCTGGTGGGACATGCCTGGAACACCTCACCCAGGAGGCGCCCAGGAGGCATCCTTGTCAGATGCCCGAACCACCTCAACTGGCTCCTTTCGATGTGGAGCAGCAGCTGCTCTACTCTGAGCCCCTCCTGGATGGCCGAACTCCTCACCCTATCTCTAAGGGAGAGGCCAGCCACCCTTCGGAGGAAGCTCATTTCTGCACATTACAGGTAAAGCACAGCTTTCCTTCCTGAGTCGTCTGACGGTTTGCTAGAATCTTTCGAGGCAGCCCCACACCCAAGTTTTCTGCTTCAGCCACTGCCCGAGGTGCGTTTTGCTTGGCCTGTCAGTACCTATCAGCTTTCTCCGAAGTCCCACAGACTAACCAAGACCTATAGGACTCCTTCTTCAGCCTAATGGTTCCCTTTACCTCTGGTGTCCACCATGTGGTTCAGGGATTACACCACAACAGGCACCAACCACCTTTCGGACTCAAAGCACAAGTGAATAAATAACTCCAAAAGTATTTCTGAGGACAAAAGTGAGTCTTTTGTAATTTGTGCCAGTTTGACCTGGAAAGAAAGCACAGCAACAACAACAACAAGAACAAACTTTATTTATATAGCACATTTAAAAACCAGTGGTGTACCAAAGTGCTTAACATACAAGAGGGTAAGACGAAGTAACAGGGAGGATGAAGGCTATGGCAAAGTACCAACGTGTTAAATGGAATTGAAAACACAGAAGCAAAAGAAATGCATATAAAAGCATAAAAGAACAATATATATAAAGGATATAAGCAGGTCCGTTAAATGCTATTAAGCAGATATCCAGTAACTCTTGACAACAATGACAGATACTGGAGGATGGTGTCAACTGAAATCAATTCAAATCCCCATTTGAGTGAAGAGATACAAAAAGACCATCAAGACTACTATTAAAATGGAAAATCCAGAAAGTTTTTCAGTTAAAAAGTTTAACTATAAGAGTTGTTCTGTCTAGGATTCTCACAGTGAGCATGCATTTCCAATGAAATATCCATATTGTGTCAATAATGAAAGAGAACTGACACAATTATTTACCGTACTTTTGTGCAACTTTGGTCACTAACTCTCTGGCCTCCTCTTGGCATTTATACTTAAAGTTACATATTTGCCAAAAACACAACAAAATAAAGTAATTCCACAGTTTTATTTGAGGGATATCAAATTGATTGATTGATTTGACTGACATGGATCTGCACTAAAACTTCACCATCACAATGACTGATGGTGCACATATTTAGTGAGATAAATGTAAGCCTTTCAGAACCTTTGAAGACAACGTATGACAATGTATTTACTGACGGATCATTACTTTGAGGTCATCAACATTTAACCACTCTGTGTTAAGCTCCGAGCACCTTCAGTTTCAGATTTCTGGTGGCTCTAAACACAGCAGGAAGGTCGCTGAGCTCTTGATGCAGAGTGGGACATGCTGTGCAGAGTCTTACTGATGATTGCAGTCATTGTTTTCTTTCACACGTTGCACTGTGCACGTCAAATGTATTTTTGTTATCCAAGCACTAATTGGGGTGTTCTCAAACTATATTTACACCCAACAGATGAAAGCGGTGTCAACAGATTACTTATTAGATTACTTACTTTTACTTACTTAGTTTTGGTTAGTGCACAGATTAGTGCACTGATACGATCTGTTAATACTCAAACACATCCTGACCAGACTGAGGTCGTGGCTAAAATATAGATATTATACTTTCATTTACAGTGTTTAGTCACCATGTGATCAAAACTCATTTTACTCAAAAAAAAGTTAAGAGCTAGTAAGACATCAAGCCTTTTTAAAGGATAAAATTCAGATGATTTTACTTTAGTACAACTAAGGTTTGCTGAAAACTACTAAATATATTATCCAACTGTGCCGCTCTACAGAAAGCCTGGCTCAGCCCTGTACATATCTACTCGGTACATAGAAAAGTTAACTAAGGAACGAAAGCTCAGAGACAATTAACAAAATATCTCAGTCAGCTGAGACCAAACCCAACACGCAGTCTAAACGCAGTTAAAACATATGTGATGACAGCCTTATTAAACCATTTAAAACTCTTCAATCTGCAAAGTAATGACACGAAATGTGAAATTTGTATTTTCATACAAAAGAAATGCACCTGCATATGTCCTTACATTAAATATCTGATATACACACAACACTGAGAAAAACACTGATCCAGGCAGTGCGACTGCTAAAACATGTTTCTCTGTATTATTGTGAGCTGACATAAGAATACATGTTTTCATTTAATTTCAGTGTATTTATCTGGCTCCAAACGAGGTGCTTGATATGTTCATTAACAGTCTAAAGTCGATCAACTTGGAGGGCCGAGGACAGACACATGGGCCCCACAGGGCACCGCTACACAGTGTGCTCACACACAGCTCACGCACAGCTCACGCACACACCCACTGCCACTACTTTTAGTACATCGCTGACGGAAGGCAGCTCTTCCTCTCCCCCTCGTCTGAGCATGCCCCAGCTCCGAGCTCTCTCACAGGGCTGTAACTCATGACTTGCTGTAGTCGCCAGTGTATACTGCACCTTGTGTTGGGGCACCTATAGAGCAGAGCAGTGCTTGTTAACGGCTCAGCAGAGAAAGAGGAAGTCGAGAGGAAGTACGTGCGTGCGCGTGTGAGAAAGAGAGAGAACGAAACGGGCAGATGGACACGAGAGGACGTTTGCCACTGAAGGCGGTAAAATAAATAGAGATGGCAGTCGAGGAGAAAATGGAGTAACACGACACAACGAACCCAGTGAACTTCAAGCAGAAAATGGCTGTTTCCAATATATCATCCAGCTCAGAGAACTACGTGGATGAAATATTTCCAGAACTTCAATTAATCTAAAACCCCTCATTTGTGACCAAATGCATTGTATTTTAGCAAAGCACATCACATAATCTCCAAACATACTGTAAATATAAGATGCAGAAGACGAAAGGAGAAACAGCCTGAGGAGCAGAGATGCAGTCGTGCAGAGAGATTAAGATGTCTGAAAGAAGGAAAATGAGAGAGAAAGAAAATGAGCTGTCTGATGCCCAGAGGAACTGAACGAGCTCCATACTTCTAAAGTCTTCACTTGTACAGTATGTATTATTTATGTCCTCCTCTGCTGCTCCCTACCATGCTGGCTGGCTGGGGGCCTTCTTGGCTGGCTGAATCATGACTGGCTGAGCAGATGAAACACTGACTGGCTGGATGACCTGACTGACCGGCTGATGTGTGGTGCATGATAGAAGGCTGGTGCCTGCCTCACGTTCACTCGTGCTAATAAAGACGCGGGCTTCCAAGGTTGTGTGTCAGCCACATACTACATTTACACCGACAGCTCTTTAAGGTCTGCAGCTGTGAGAACATTACACTTCCACTACCTGACCAAGCTATTAACCAGATATAGTCTGAGCCACAATGTGTATCATTGGTAAATGAATTAGTTTGTAAGATGTGTGTGAGCCGGGGGCAGAAATAATATATTTTGCATGATGATATTCTATCAATGCAGAAACACCAAATATTGATACTTAACACTAACAGGGATCATCTCATTCATCACCTTTCTGCAACCAGTGATTGCCCCGGCAGCGGTGTCTCTCAGCCTGCATGTCTCGAGTTTACCAATCACGTTCACAACCGGCAGCATTTCTCCCCAGTGACAGGCGGTTGCCAGGAGGTTTCTCTGCCCTGTTTAAATGGGTCCTAAAACCATCAAAGTTGCAGCAGTTGTAAGTCTGAGTGTTGTGTGCTCACATTTAGGTAAGGTCGGAGGCCAGGGATTCAAGATGGAACAACATCCACACAACCTGAAAATATAACAGTTTCAGCTGAACTAACTAGTCCCTTGGACTTGTTGTTGTGGGTAATTAAAGCTGCAGAGCCACGATTTCTGAAGTGTTTAGTTAAGGCAGCAACAGCCCAAATTAACATGATGTATACTCTACTGAAGCTGTAAAGCTGCGGAGAATAAATATCCAAAAGCTGTCACGCCATCATCAAAGGCTCCAACTTTCACCCCTCAAAACAAGTTCTGAACGGTATGTTTGAGAACAAAGCACGAAGTAGACGTTAAAAACACAAAGTTTGATCTTTAGACGAACATCTCATCTTCATAACTGCAAACATCACTGACTAGAATTCTTGCATATCGATGGCATGTCCCTTCGTTCTGAAGGTTAGTAAAATACATACAATCTGGTTTTTGCACCCTCATTAAAAATATTCCATAACACCCGAAGCTTGAAACTGGCTCATTTGGGCAGAGGAAGCCGCAAACTTGCAGCAAGGTTATCTTCAGTTTTTCACTGAGTGGAACACACATGATCACTGTCGTCAAAACCTGATTAAGATTCAGGCCTTCAAAGAAAAAGTATTACTTTTTGCTTTACTCTGACTTTTATTTTTTGACATTTTTACATGTAACCCTAACCCGTCTTGACACGTTTGTGTTCATAATTTCAACATTGGCTCGACTTTTTGCATATTTTCTTTTCTGGTTTGACTTGTAGGCTGTTTGACTGTGTATTTGCATTTATATATGACGTCTGCAGAACAGAAAGAACAGATGTCACTGCATCTAAATCATTTATGCCTGCCTAGCCCAAGGCTATTGTTTGACATTTCCACCTGGGAAAAAAATCCCCAAACTTAGTAACGGCTGCAAAACTATGAAGCCAAAATGAACAATCTTGGGCTGTAGATAAGGAAAACTTGGGGAAAGGTCTGTTTATCCTCATGTGCAGTCCAGAAATGCTCTAATAATGAGCTCTAATAATGCATAAAATGTACAAAAGTTGGTGCAACAGACATGAAAGACAGCAAGTGATGCATCCAGTGTAGTCACAGGAGCACCAGGTGACCTACTCATCATGCAAAGAGTTGCACTGACTGCATTATTATAACAGAAAAAAGCTCCAGGGTGAAATGCCAAAAATGCCACCAACAGGAACTATAAAAAAGTAGCAAAGAACTGTCTCAGGTCTTTGACAGCATTGTTTCAGTTTATATAATGGATTCACTTATTTAAAGCTTGGAGTGAAAAATGATTCCTGCACGTGTTCCACTGACATTCAGCCTGTCCAGCTGAAAACAGCAAAACCCTTTTCTGTCTGTTTTGCTGGGTGAATAAAGCACTAATTATTCTAATGTAATAACTACCATGAAGTGCTGATTCCATGCAGCGTTGGCTTCTAACTGCGTTAAACGGTACAACAACATAAAACCACGATGGCTGCAGATGCTGAGGTATGTCTGCACCCAGCTCGGTGCCTCTGTGGAAATCTAATGTATCCCATGTTGGGAAGAAATGAAATATATGTGTTGAGAGGTATACTCAGGGTATACTCTCCACTGAGAGTACAGCTCGGAGGCTCAGTGGAGCACAGCTGGTTTATTCTCCTGCCTTTGCTTGGCAGTTTCCAAGGCCTCAGGCATGAGCAGCGTGCTGTACTTCTTGTACCTTTCTGCAGCTCCGATACTCAGCTAACCTCCCTCTGCTGCCTTGGTGTTGGCCTCTAGTCTCCTTCTCCATGGAGGGCACTGCTCCTTGTGGCTGCCGCTGAGGTGTAGATCAGCTGGTGAGTCTCAGTGATGGTCGCAGTAGGGCCCGCCGTAATGCTGCATTAACATCTTCTAGCAGACCTTCAGAGGGCACTTCACATAGTCTTGGTAAGTCTGGCTATGGAGCGCCCAGGCTTCCAGCTTCACCATGATCCCGTCTTTCAGTTCGGCTGCTCTTCTGTCATACTTGGGGCGTGATACCCAACCTCCCCCCTGACCTGACGTCCTGGCTCCCCCTTGCTGTAGCATCTGTGTTGTACCTCATCGATACTCCACCTCTCATAGCAGAGTTTAACCAAACACAGGATAAACAATAATCTAAAAGCAGACAAGCATGATCTTTATGAAAGTTACATCTGCAGTAGAAAACTGCTGAGCTAGTGCTTATTTCACACACTTTCGGACCCCCCCTCCATCCCGGGTAGGCCCCCTTACCTGTATCCAACCTCTCCTAAGACGTCCTGCTGCCTGCCATGCCCTCCTATGCCTTCCATTCTGCCATTATGTACAAAGTAGGGGCGGAGCCTCTAAAGCTCCTGGCGAGCACCTCACATCACAGCATGGATGCCCTACATTTCTCTCACTTATCTGGGCTAGTTGTGCACAGATGGCCCCCTGAGAGGGAGGCTTTGGGGACATTCGCTGGCCGCCAAAATAATTACCTGCCACACAAGGCAATAGTTTGCGGTGAGAAGCAGTCATTTTTACACCATGAAATAAAGCATTCTGGGGGATAGTGCACTTATCCCCCTCTCCAGCTCTGCCTTAATTTACTGCAGTCTCATTCACCTATCTTCCCTCACTGCACTTCCTCTTGCTGTGCTGGTCTCTCACATTTCTCCACAATTCATTACCACCTGTCAATCATCTGTCCAGGCAGGCAGGCTTACCCATCAAACACTCAAACTGCAAGAAGTGAGATATACAGGGAACTAAACAGGATTCGGCATGGCCAGATAAATGACTCCTGCCTGTTGTGTAATTCAAAACCAACCTCAAACTTTCACTTCAGTCTTAAAAACGGACATAATGTCCTTTTCACCTCATACTCCCTAAAGGTGCAAAACATCATCTCCACCCTGCTGTTGGTAGAGTTTCTGAGGGCAGTATATAATATAATGCAGTGCACTGTCGTAAGTATTGCATTTCATCCATTGTAACACTCACAAGGTGGTCAGTGATAGCATCTTTAAAGACAAGACTAGCATTTAATAACTATGCACTTAAAGCAAAAGCCAGGAAACAAATGTGCTCCAGTTTTATCCATAAATGGATCAGTGATAACACGCTGCTGATTACAAATCTCCACAGCAAAAATCATCTCTAGTTTGCAGCTTTGCTTGATTAGCAGATCTCTAATAATTTACAGGTTTTTTGCATTTGAGGTTAGCTATCTTAGTTGTTATCAGTTAATTGACCAATTCAGATTCAGAAAACCAGGTGCACTATGTCCTTCAATACAGACATACAGAAAACTGCAACCTTAACAAAGAAAGTGTAAGACTAAGCTAACATTAGCATAAACAGCCATATATTTAATGCTGATACTCTGTGCATAGGAAAGAATGTTCGTCTTATTTAATTCCTTCTCTCACCCCAACCAATCACAGTAGATGGCCCCGCCCCTCCCTGAGCCTGGTTCTGCTGGAGGTTTCTTCCTGTTAAAAGGGAGTTTTTCCTTCCCACTGTCGCCAAAGTGCTGCTCATAGGGGTCATATGATTGTTGGGTTTTCTCTGTATCTATGAAGTGCCTTGAGGTGACTTTTGTTGTAATTTGGCGCTATATAAATAAAATTGAATTGAATTATGACTTTGCACTGTAATGCCATCAGGGGAGTTGTTCCCTCTGATGGATAAATTATGTGATGTCATGCTTCTCGTGGCTCCTTCACCTTTTACATTTTCGTTTAAATGCAGAGTTGCTGAAGGTTAATATATAATTTCCTCCGATATCATCAGTCAGGCTCTGGTGCCAAACAAACATGTATCCAACAGAAAAATCCTACAAATCCCACAAAGCAGCAATTAAATTTGGAAAAACATATCCCAAATCTAAATCCTGAAGAGTCTGTTCTGAGTCCTGATGACTGAAATTCTACAGGACAGACAGTGTGAGCAGTGCCAGAGACGAGGGAACAACCCTCACACACCTCCAGACCAAACAAACACTGCTGTGCTGCTGACCCACACCAACATCCAAGGATAGGCAAACCCATCTCTCCATGATCGCCATCCTGCACTGCGTCACATCAAGACAGTTTAACTCATAGGCAACATTTTGGCCAATCACCTTTCACGTCATTTATTAAATTGCAGTTGATCACCACGTAGGGTTTGCTAAATACTCTGCATTTTGTGTAAGGTTTCATTTTGCCCAGACGTCTGTAACACACCTAACTGCTGCGACTGTGCAGCACCGATGGCATCTGAGAGCTCCGCCCTCAAACCACGCCCAGTATTGATGGCAGCGTATTCGCACTGTTTCCCACAACCTAAAGCTAAATTTGTTTCCATTGTGTCTCTGCACAAGCAAGCAAAAACAGAGTGCTTAAAAATTATGCTGAATTCAGATTTTTACCCAAATTGGAGCTAGCACATTAAACCCATCTATCTGTTCAGAACTGCAAGGAAAGAACTGCAAGCTGGCGTCTTAATCACAGCATAATAATGTGCTTTATGAATCTTTTTTGTAAGACAGTGAATTTGAACATTAATTATCTTTCAGCATTAAAAACATTGTTTGATATTTAAAGATTTGGAAGCGTTTGCACACACTGGTGGATTAGCCATCAGAGAAACATGAAAAATGATTTTGGTAATTACCAGTATTGTCCACATAAACCCTACATTGTTTGCACTGCACATAAGAACGGCAGTAAAAAGGATTTTTATGTGAACTGCACGTAGCTCCCGACTCCGTGACACCTAATACATCAAATAAATATGTGTTTATATCTAAAATGCTAGAAGCTCGATGGATTGTGCTCCGATCATAACTGCCTTTGCTAATGACTAAACAAATATGGCTGAATTATCAGCCTTCTATAAATCTGCCAACACTGTTTTGTTTTTTTGTTTGTTTGTTTGTTAATCAGCTGAGTGCACGTAGCTGCTGTCTCAGACCTCCAACTGCATTAGCTGGAAATAGCCATCTGCTCTCTCCAGCATCACCGCTGTGGGTGGATGTTGAAAGCAGTTTGAAAAATAGCACCTCTCATGCCTTTGTCTTTCCTCATACGGGACACTGAACAAGTAAAAGTGTCACAGTGTAACAGGATCAGTAGATTGTGAAGCGTGAACACCTCTGTCAGGGCTTGAAGCTTGGCTGCAATTAATACATAGAAGAGATTTTGTTATCATCGGACGCTTGATTTCCCGTGCAGCTGCATTTCCATTCCAATTAAAACCCAGATTCCTCACCTGCTCCACATGCCAGAAACGCAAATTCTCCTAAAAATGTGACAAATGCAGTCCGACCTCGAGCTCGCACAAGCTTCCAAGGACACAAATATTTGTTTTTGAGAGAGGACGACAGACCTCTCTGTCTTTGAAAGGGAGCGGGGGGCTGAGTTTTACTCAAGGTTACGCACACATTCACCCAAAGTCTATTCAGAAGAATCTGTTGATAGCTCAACAAAACTGCTTCACAGCTCTCAGTCCGCAACCTTCAGAATCACATTTTACTGCACAGTTACTCAGAGTGAGATTTCATGTCAAATTTGTCTTTTTTTTCAGCACGAGTGAAAAGAAAAACAAATAGTTTATGAATCGAGACGCATAATTGTGACATAATTTGGGAAAATTGCTTTTGATTGCAGGGCACGCAAAATGTTTAATCGTGTTTATCAGGCCGTGTCGGACGGAGCCACAGGGCAACATTAGAGACGAGCCCGTTTTGAGCTTCACAAGCACGTAAACCAACGAGGTATTTCTCTGTGCAAACAAATCCTCCAAGCGCATCAAAACAGTAAAAGATCATTGTGGAGAAGATCTGCAGAGGAGAAAGTCCCGATGGAGGAAACTCTTATCTCGTTCCATTCATTCTAAATTGGAACGTTTATCCACAAATCCTGCTGAGATGTGCAGTATCATAGCAGTTTGAGCACTATTTAAAAGAGATGGGAAAAGTATAGGTTAGGAATCATCCCGACTCTCCAAAAATAATGACACAACTTTACAAAAGGCATCATAAAGCAACACTGTTCTTACAACCAGATCTGCAGATCTACAACCATGTTCAATCTTTTCTAACGACTCTTTTCGAGGTTGTTTCTCTTTACAAGCAATAAAATAATTTAAAAACCCAACTAAAAAAGGTCCAGAGGAGACGACACGCAGGATTTCTTTAGAGGTCTGGCCCTGTTCTTTCAAAGTTTGGGGTCTGCTCAGATCTCACCGTACAGACAAAGTTATTTTCCCAAGTTTATAAAACCTACAATAAAGCTTGTCTGACCTGCCGTTGGGCACTGCTAGCACACCTTGGAGAGTTCCACTTGCGTGCTTTATAGTTGGTATAGCATTTGAAGGGATTATAATTGTGCAAAATAAACATAAAGTCAGTTCAAATGCATAAAGCAGAAAATACACATTAGGGGATTTACTGTGTAGTCTTTAGAGTGTATCCATCTACATTTAACGATGACTCGTTGGTCATAGCAGGGTGGCAATGCTGGCTGTGGAGTCACCACTCCAGAGTAAATATCTCAACAACTATTGGATGGATTGAATTAGGACTGGGCGATATATCGAGTTTTTTAAAAATATCGATATATTTTTATGCGAGATATGAGATGTGACAATATCGTTTAATCGATATAGTCTATGTTACATTATAATTATACTTGTGGAGCCGCAAGTTTGCCTCTCTTTCGTCCACTTTTGTCTCTACGCAGCGTTACTCTGTCTCGCCCTCCCCCATCGCTTCACCTGCAGACAGCGACAGGACGGACACGGCAGCTATCAAAGAGGAGCTGCTCGGTAAAAAGAAAACGTTTGGAGACTATTTTAGTGCTGCAGCATGACGTTAACGCCAGAACTGCATTAACGGGGCAAATCTCTGTTAACGAGTTACCGCGGATCACCCCGTGCGTGGGGCTGGACGGCGTCAATGTGTTAACGAGCTAACCACGGTAACGAGCTAACCACAAAAGTTGACAGCGCGCCTTATGTATGAATTCTGGTTGTGCTTGATGACCACGAACCGTTTTTCTGTGGTACACAGCGCTCAGCAATCTGTCAAAAAATGTTTCAGCACGACTTTGGTAAGCTACAGAGCCACAGCGCTTGATGGACTGTCGGAGCATTACGGCTGAGCCTCGCGGAGTGATACGTACTGTGCTTCAACGTAATATTACCGTACTGTGTGTGTATAAGGACCATAAATGGCACCTGTCCAGAGACGTGGTTACGAAGCGGATTTCAAACTCCAGGCTGTCAGTCACGCAGCAGAAGTTGGGAACAGAGCAGCTGCTTGTTATTATGCTCAGCGTCTGTTAGTTTACATTTTGACTGCACAGTTGTGAGCTTTTTGTTATGCACAAAAACAACAGTTTTATTTTATTTATGGAGAATTATTATTTAATAAATGCTCATAATTTATTTCAGAGTAATTTTTTTCATGTACATCTACACTGTATGTAAATAAAAGTGCCCGTGTGACGTCTGGGACACAGCTTTGACTGTTTGTTGTTACTTTATGGCTTTAAAAACATTTATCGAGATATATTTATCGTATATCGCCATCCAGCTAAAGAATATCGAGATATGAATTTTGGGTCATATCACCCAGCCCTAGATTGAATGTTATATTTGCATTAGTGGTTCCCAGAGGTTGGTTCAGTGACTTCAGTGATTTTAATGTTGTCGTTGCCACGATCAGGTCGGGTTTTATATTATCCAGTGAAACTGGCACCCATACAACGTTGGTCCCTAATGGATTTGGTCCCTACTGTAACAAACTAGGCAGTCTTTGTATTTTTAGATAAAATAAGGCAACATCGATTTTAGTAGAATCACCTTTTTAATAATTTGTTAAATGAAACTGACAAATTAGTAAGTTGTCATTAATGTTCTTTTCATCTACAACTATAGGTCAAAACATGGATCAGCGCCATACTTGATTTTCAGCACAGGTTAGCATGTCAGTAAACTAAACTCGGACAGATTACCGGTTAGCCTAACCATGTGGTTATGCTTAAACGACACCCGGTGGTTCTCCTTCTTCCAGCCTGCACAGCTTACAATTTTATCAATCATTTACAGTAAAAGCAAAAACGCCTGATGGCCTCAGCAAACTGTTTTCTTCATTTTCCCCAGGAAAAAAAAGCATTTCATTGAATTTGGATTTTTTTCCTGGCCACACACTTGGAGAGCTGTCGCCCTAAACATTTGTTTTATTTATTCAAATATTTGACATATCCCAGCATCAGCTGACTTAAAAATAGCTGCAACACAGCAACACAGAATTTTGAAAAATATACATTTTAAAATCATGTAAGAGTAGAAATAATTTTTTAGCGTAAACTTCAAAAAAGCCACCATCAATGACAAAAATCGGACACATCTAAGACTATCTACTTTTAATCCTAAAAAGGCCTTTTGAGTCTTGGAAATACTGGCTTTGAGGTTAGAATTAGGGGAGCTGCTTAGACCTCAGAAGGAAACAGCACAGTAGTCGTATTAAAAACAACATCATGTCTGAATTAAATACAAATGAGCTGCTGGTCGTCTCCACAACAAATCTGATGGCACAGCGTGCCGTAACCCTCGCTAAGCCTCGGGTTTACCAAGTCCACCGAGGTCCGGTAACACCTACGGATTCTGGCCGTACACAGAGCCGTGCTGCCCGAGGCGAGGCCGGGCCAGCCTAGCTCAGTCCAGCCCAAGGCTAGACTCACTGGGGAATTTCAGCTAAATTCAATTTCACCTCTGGCCTCTGTCACAGCAGCTTGAGCCGGCGCTACACAAAGGGCCAAGTTTCACATTGAACGTGAGAACCCCCTCATCTCCTGACCCCTATTACCATACGAATGAACCCGAGAAATGGAGCAGAGAGCAGCGACACAGAGAGACACGAGCGAACGAGCAGAGTGGCATAAACGGCACCGTTTACAGCACTTTGTTAACGAATGCGTCTCTGTATGTACGTGCTGTTAGCAAAAACATGCACCTAGATGAGAGATCATTCAGAAAGAATGTTTTAGTATCCTGACGCTTCAGCTTGAGACCTGTGACCTCAGAGGGACGAGTGACGTACCTCTGCGCCAAGCGTTCTCAGCTACATGGCTGGGACACCAGCACTTCTACGTCTGATCGACTGCGTGACCATCAAATGCATTATGAAAGAAATAAATAAGTAAAAAAATTGAACTTGAGCAGCTCAGTCCAAGGATCAGCACCTCTGTGCCGGGTTAAATGACACCTCACATCCCCGTGGAGCTTCTTTCTCTTTCACTACAGTTGTTGTTCTTTCAGTATTTGTCAGCACTCACTGCTTCTCTCTTCAATCATCACGAGTTCCCACCGACAGATAAGGAAAGAAGACGTGGCCACGGCAGCGTCTGGGATTTCCCCCCCGTTTCAGCCTGAGGGATATCTTTTCATGCTCTGCTAACAGGCCTAAAGCAGCCTAAATATGTCCTGGTAAAGAAGTGTTTGGCTTGGAAATGGTCTTTGTATTTTATCCAATGCCAGGAATACTATCCAGAGTATTGAGCATCAATTAAAGTGTTAAAGTTTTAGTGATTATTTGAAATCTGAACCAAGGTTTATAGCCTTTAAAAACCAAGTACATATATGTTTAATTTTAAAATTAAAAGGTCAAAGAGGGATACAGATAGTGAATAAAGCCCCTCCTTTTCACACCACAGCAGGTCGCTCAGCATGTTTGATTGGACAGATTTTTATGCTGGATACCCAAAAAGGATTTGTGTCTGCTCCTGGGATTAAAGCAGGGACAGTTAGCTTGTTAGGCCACTGTATAAACCACCGCACTATGAAGTCCATAAATAGACAGAGTGAATACGAGCAGAACAAATATTTGGTACAGGCCTTTCCAACAATTCCATTTCCCAAACGGTAGGTTTGTGTTTTTTAATCTAAATGCAGCCGTTTTAGTCCTGCAGCACAGACCGAGGGGGGCAGAAGCAAAGAGGTGAATGTCAATGCTGGGTGTGTGGAGAGCAGGTGTGAAGATGAATAAAGGTGGTGGAGGAGGAGGAGGCCGTTGCTGGGGGGGAAGAGAACAGACCAGGAGGAGCTGTGAAAAGAGACAGCACAGCGTCGAGCTGCAGCCACACCCAGGGAGAACTGAGCATGCTCCCTAACCACTCTTACAGTGAATGGAAGGTTTTTAACATGAAAACAGACAAAATACCAAATGAGATTTTGCAGTCTGATATGGTTGGGACTGTAAGGCACGACTGTTGCTGCTCCTCTTTGTCCTCTGGCGTAAGGCCACAGCTGAAGTGTGGCAGCCAGGAAGGGACACTTGATCTATAACTGCAATAAAAAGATAAGGGACCGACAGCGATGGGAAGAGCGCCGCCAACGCTGCGAGCGCACCATATGTTCCTATTATCTCTGATCTACAAGACAAGCCGTCGAGTTCACTCCTGCTCCGCGGCTCCGACTCTCTGCTACACACACACACAAACATCACGTAGGACACTACACTCCATATACCTGACGCCAGCTTACATGTTTAAACGACTGGGTTAGGGAGTGTGAGCACTAAAGTTTGGTTAACCACATTTTACACACCCGTTTCTGTGCAGAACCGAAATCCTTTCGACATAGATTCCTCCATGTAAGCGCAATACAGGGAATATCTGAGTGATGAAGCAACATATGTTCACTTCAGCTCACACGTACATCTCACTAGACCACAAATGTTCGTCTTGTTGCGTAAAAAAAGAAAATCACAATGATCTGAGGTGTTTTTTGGGGGAAATAATTACAGCCACACCTAGTTAGCACTTTCATTTAAAACATGCCTGATTTTATTACTAAAAAAGAAGAAAAAACAGATTCATATATTGCAAAACTTAACAGGCATGTGTGAACTATATCTTTTAAAAGCAAGCAGCACACAGCTATAAGGGGAACATAAACTACACGGCTCCATGGCTTGTGGCATGCTGACACTGCATCGACTACTGCACCAGCAAAATAAATAAAAGATACATAACGATAACGCACGAATATATTCAGCAAACACTGAAGCAAACTTTCTGCTGTTTCATTTGATGAATGATCTGATGCAGAGCGAGCGGCCAGACAAGCCGCTGCCTCTCCCCTCCGTCCTCCTCCTGCATCAGAGCCTGTGGTCATTATTGCCCTCCAGACTGCTTTTATCATCTCGATAAATCTCTACCGGCTCAGACGCCGCGTAATGAGGAGACCTGCAAGGCTGTCAACCTGCGACTCTCACCCCCGCTGAGGCACGATGGAGAGGGGTATGAAAAAAAGAGGTGGAGGGAGGCAGACAGAGATGAGTTAAAACAGAGAGCGAGGGCAGGAGTGTCGGTTAGAAGCACGCCCACACACTGAGCACAGCTTTAACATTACATTCTGCTTAGAGGCTCGAGTCTCAGTGGAACAGCAATCATCCTTCACATAAAAGCTTCTCTGACACCTTCATACGACTGTCTGTTTTCCTGTACCTGCATACATTCTGCTTTGTTTACAATATGCAGCAACAAGTGAGGACTCAGAGAATCAAAGGAGGACAGATCAGCTCTCAAACCGACAGGCTGTTTCTGAGAAGGGTGGCGTGTCACACGAGTGTCAGGAGGGACCTCATCTGGAGTCAGCTTCAATCAGCTGTTTGCTTATTTGGAGTCACAATTACTAGAATTTGTTACCTCAAATTACAATTATGCTTCATTCTTTCCCTTAATTAACTGCCACCACGAAGGCCATGCAATCATAATCAAACCAAATTTTAGTGACACAGAAGTGCTCGAATTTTCAAAATGATCAGGATCTGGGTCATGCTGCAAAATCAAACCTACAATAATACAAAGGAACCCCAACAATGAGAAGAACACCGATACGCAAGCACGGGAAAGAAAAACATCCAGTTGGGGGGACGGGGAGCAAGACAGGACAAAAGAGTTTATGATAACTAATGCAGAGTGGTGTATTCATACACAGTGATCTGGCTTTACATCTTCACAAATAAATATAAATACAAATTATAGAAAGAGACATGCTTGCAGTGCAGTACTGATCGAAAGCCTCCCTGAACAGGGCACAAAAACAAATGTGGTGCAGAGAAGCTACACGCGTCCAAAACCATCATGCACTGTCGATCTGTTATCACGAGGTGGGATGAAGTAAGAACAACCAGACGTGGCGCCAATGTGATATAAATAGATGTTTTTTCTCTTTTTACACTCTGGGAGTGCACAGTAAGAATAATAAGACTCCTCAGAAGTCTCTAAAAAATTAATTACCAGAATCATATCTGAGATTTTCTCTGTCTGAAGTGTTCGTGTGTCAGTGATGTTCAGCAGCTCACTTATTAAATATTTTCAAGGGTTAAGATTAATGTTAAATGAATAATACTTAATGTACAGCAAGGTTATTATCGTTAACGAAAACTAACGAAATAACGAAAACTAGAAGTGAAAAAATATTTTCGTTAATGGAAATAAAAATAAAAACAAAAAAGGAAAACTAACTAAGACTGTAATGAGTGTTCACAAAACTAACTAAAATTAACTGAATTTATAGCAAAATGTGTTTAGTTTTTATGTGTGTGTGTGTCCTACAATAGTCGAGGGTGAAAATAAAGTGTAGTTTCCAGATTTTTCTTGCTGTGTCTCATTGTGCCAGCAGGTGGCAGCACGTTAGTCGAGTCGTCTGTGTCGCTGCTCCGTCCACGCGCAGAATCATGTCAGCAAAAGTCGGGAGAAAGCGCCAGAGTCCAATTTGGGATTACTTTGAATATGACTGTGTTTTGGATAAAGCAAGTGTCTTGTAGTGGAAAGAGACAAATTATGAGGGACAAAAAGGGAAAAAAATCCCACAAACCTTAAAGTGCGCTTGAAAAGCTCACACAAGAAGGCTAACCTAGCTTACCTTGAGAAGGTAAGGGAGCACACTCAACCCTCATCCCCAGAAACAGAAGCTAACCCCAGGCAAGGCAGCGTGATGCATCCCGAGACAACTCCTCAAAAAACATTAATGCAGTGGTGAATGTGCAGCGTTGGTGAATGTGTTTATTGAGACTGGGATATCTACACAACTGTGTGAGTCTTCAAAAGGTTTAGCAATGCACCCGGTGCTGCAAGAGTTAATAGTCTCATTGGGGCCAAGATATATCTTATAGTTGCCTGGTATCAGTGGTTGTTCATCTGCCCTCACTTTTTACCAGAGGTTCCCCATAGGTGGGAATGTGAGTTGTCTGTCTCTGCATGTTAGCCCTGCGACAGACTGGGGACCTGTCCAGAGTGCAGTGTAGCTGGAATAGCAACATACCCAAGGATGAGCAGAAGAGCATGACTGATATGATGAAACTGGGATGTTGTTACACTTAATTATTGCAAACAACTAAAACTATAACTGAAACTAATCAAAACTAAACTGAAACTAAGGATTTTCAAAAAAATAAAAACTAAACTAAACTAGCAAACAATTGGTAAAAACTAATTAAAATTGATATAAAATTGAAAATCTGAAGTCAAAAAACAAAAACTAATGAAAATTGCAAAACTATTAAAACCCTAATGTACAGCTGCAGTTTCCATGATGCTTATGTAGGCTGTAAATGAGATGTGAGCACAGATAAATGTTCCAAATTTAATTTAAAATGTTGCAGAAACATCTGTCAGTAATACAGGACACACTGATGCACTCAGTGTTCAGGATCAGGCTTCACGGGTCCTCCTGATGCATTCACTATAATACAGTTTTATGTTGATCTGGGATGTTCTTGGTATTCAGGCCCAATCCTTCTCTCTCTCCTGCTTCTATTTTAGGGAAATACATTCACTGTAAAAGCTTTTTATTATCTTATGATTACTAGGATATCCGCTCATAAAAGCCTGAGCGCTCCAGGAAAACTTCACTGCAGCACCTGCACAATAAAAACACGGCCTAATTATTGTCCTTTGCAAACAGACACTAACAGATCCGACAAATCAGCCGAACATTTCTACTGTAATTTTACAGGAATCGAATCATTTCTTATAAATAGATTTTGCAATGTTATATCTTCAAGTCAAACAAAGTCAGACTTCAGAATGAAGTAGGACGTGGTAGTAGGTTCAAAATGTAATTATTAAATATTTAAATAAATATGTGACATCGTGGGTGTGAGGTGTGGGTGTTCCACCAACGGCACATATAACAATGTTTACTCTGTAATGTAATATCCAAGATACAAGGTGCTGCGAGACAAGCACCTGGGAAAGGTCAGGAAATGATGTTGCTCTTATAAGGACCAAAACCAGATGAGTGAGAGTCGGTGTTTTGTTGTTTTCCTTCCTGTTTGCCACCAGGATCAAACACCAGGCCGAATTTCACTCAAACTGGCAAAATGACGACGACGTTAGATTTGATTTAAATGTGTTGTTTTGAAACTGAAGAACTGGGCTGTGGCTTTGGCAGATAACGGACTTTTAAGTCCTCTTGTAGTTGAAATGAGCTGGCGCTGTTTCTTTCTTTTAAAGCCAACATCTGCGGGTAAAGGCTGCAGGATGAATACCAACTATGGCCCATTAAGAAACACTCTTCAAAAACACCTGCTAGTCCCCCAGCTGGACACCGCACCCAACTCATTTTAGATTTACTTGCTACAAATTCAAGAAAATAAAACGATACAGTAAACACAAAAGCTAGTGACTAATAGAGGTTATAATAACCAGCAAAAATAGGTGTGGTTATCAGTTTGGCCACAGTTGAACCGTCTGACATCTTGTGCACTAAAGCTAGCTACTAACCCAAAAAGGACAAGTTCCTGCGAGTTCCTGTGTCGTCCTTGTAATTTTAAAGCCCAATTCATTTCTGCAACAAAGACCCATTTTATCGGAATTCAGCAGCTTTACAAAAACAAATCCAGGAGAGTCGTGTACCTCGGAGAGGAGTGAAAATAATCAATGCTCCTACAAACCTGATGTGCTCGGACACTCTGCATGTCCCCAGCAGCTGGCTGGTGCAACTGCTCGAGGGAAAAGTAACAGCTCCAAAGAGACAGACCAGCGTTGACCTCGGTGACAGAGTGTGTGAGAGAGAAGGCGTGAACCCTTCTACCTCTCCTCTCTGATGTCAGACAGAGGAGCCTTGCGTAGATGCTGACGCCCGTGCAGCCGGTAAAGCAAACACACTTTCTGACAGCTGATACGTAGTATGGACTTTGACCTAAACTGAACCTCAACAACAGCCTAGCGTCAGCCCGGCGCTTCCTCGGGTCCGGTCCGATGCCCTCCCACACTGTCAGGAGCCGTCTCCAAACCACCCACACTTTCTTATGTAAGGGGATAATCCTGTGCAGTCATTTCAATGATGCACAGCGCAGGAGGTGTAGTGCTGCATAACTATTTGATGCCCGTGGTGAAACCAGTGCATTAACGTTTGATAATCATAATACCTCGCAGCAGATTATACCTCCTTGTGCTGCCCCAAAATTCCCCTTCTCACTCAGTCCTCTGCATCCTGCACTGCATGCAAAGTATGGAGGAATATTTGAAGAGCTGCAGCTCCTCTGACACTTTAATGACCCGCGCCTTTCCAGACTCCCCGGCTCTTTCTCAGACATCTCAATCACCTTCCCCTCTGGTTTAAAAAAAAGAACTCATTTCACATGAACGCTCGCTGTGTGGGTCCTCCAGCAGAAACAAAAAGGCGGCCTCTTCGTGATCTGGCAAACCATAAGCTTGCCTTTATCTTCCCTCCCTCATTAAACTCTGAATAACTCAGCAGAGAGGCAGAAAGACGAGAAAGAAAAGTGATTGAATTCTGTTGGAGGAATAAAAGCCCCTCGAGGCTACCGTTTTGAATGTGTGCCATGTCGAACAGTGAATCCAGAGATCCTAGAGACAACAGACCCTGGAAGAATGGTCTATAGACACAGCTCCAGGGCGGGCCAGCTACTGTAGATAATGTACCGCGGATGCCGTGTCACGATGATGACCCGTCACGACCTCGGAGGAAGGCGGAGGAAAGAGCTGCGAAAGGGAAGTCAGGGGGAAGTCGTGGCACCAAACTCGATATCTCTATTCAAACGCCGCGCTGGCAACCTGGTCGCACTGAATGCGGCCCAATTATTTCAATACACCAGCAGCCCTGGGAAGGAGCAGAGAAAGGGGACGCACGAAAAGAAAAATGAGTTTGACATTCAGGCGAGCTGGCTGAGGGAGGTAACAAGTTCACGGCCCTTTCAGAAAACACGGCCGCCTGGTGTGTGATGGATCACGGAGCCTCTGACGGGCCATCGGGGGCGAGACCCGGGCAGTTACGCATGGGAACCCAGTCTCCAAGGAATAAGGGAGTCATGGTGCAAATAAATGAAAAGATGGAAGCTGCCTCAGCTGCTTCCTGAGCTGCTCCATGTGGAGCCACAACGCTGCTGCTGCTCAGAAATGACAGGACCGATGCTTTTAAGGCCTCAACAATCCACTCAGAGCATGTAGTGCAATTTGTTCGAGAATAAAGGAAGAAAAAATAGAAACTGTAACAAAACTACATTTCCCATAGTGCTCCTCAGTAGGCTCGTTAATTAAACCACTGCCCTCATACTCCAAACTTCTCAGCCACACAAACCTTCAGAGTAAGAGTCACACAGGCCGTGGAGGAAAGTGAGCACTGTGTCTATGGAAGGTCCTGTTAGATGGTGAGTCCAAAAAAATTCGTTAGAATGAAAAGAAAAGATAAACGAGCTTCACACCAAGTCCCAGCTCATCATTCAGAGCTCGTCTCACTCTCTCTGGTCTAAACACCAGCCGGTGTGCAACACAAGAATTTAGGTACTAAAAAAATGCAATTGTAACTAATAATAATCATTACAATAATAATAATAATAATTTCAATATGGACAAAAGGTTCTCTTTTTGGTCATGCAGCCCCCTATTCAGAAAGCTCACTTTTTAATCACTCATTAAACTTAAAAAACAGATCAATTGTGATTTTTAAATTATTATTTTTCATTTTGGCACAGGACGTACGCTGTTTTCTTTGGTGTCCTGGTCATCTACCATCTATGTCTTGTCCACAGTTGGACATTGGGGAGCCCAAAACCAGAACCAAAATAGACACAACACTGGACAAAACTCCACCGGCTGCTTCAGGTAACAACAACACGATGTTACCTGCACCTGTGTTGCTTTGTGACTGCAGAAAGTTAGAAACTGTGCGGACAGCTGGTTTCCACGTGAATAAAATCATCCGCAAGACAAAGAAGCAACCAAATGAATCTGATGTCTGCATTTAAAGGGACAGTTCACCCAAACATCACGTGTGCGTGTTTTTCAGCCGGGCTTTTTCTCCTTTCTGATGTTTCTGGGTGAGATGCTGGCTGTACAGATGTCTCCATCTGTTTGCTTTGTTTGGTGGAGTCGTGTGATTGGTGCATGTAGTGCATTACGAAGAAAATAGTTACAACATTAAATTGCTGTTTTTGTTTGTTTGTATGTTTTTTTTGGATGTGACATGAATTTGGTTTTGTTACATTAAAGCATCAACATCTAAACGTTGTCGAAGAAGAACGTGCACATCTGCTCTGACCTCTCCGATCTCTAGCTTCTATATTTAATAAGAGCTCTGCTCTCCACAGATCATTGCTGAGCCAAGTACACAGATAAATATCAGTTGTGTTTTATTAACATGTTAATTGTGACCAGAAAAAAAGGCACTAAATCTACAAGCACAGGCCAGCAGAGGAACATTTTGCTGCAGCACTTCCTGTAAACCCCTAAATATCTAAATGGGTAATGAATCTAATAATGGACTTCAAGTCACAGAGTTAGCTACAGCATGTCTGGTATGTCAGAGACGGCAACAGCAGCCACTACTCCTCTAAACACAAGTGCAGCTTGTGACTAACGAGGATTGCTTCATACTGGACACCACTGGGATTTCCACAAAGGAGAAATTAGACATTATTAGTCAGGAAACACATATTTAAAGATATTTCATTGATTGGTGAACATGCTGAAGTGTATTTTATGTGATAATAATAATTTAATAAATATTTTTCAGCTGTTTGACAAAGGGATCCATTGATTAGTAAATAAAATAACCGTCTTACATAACTGTAGCTCTACTTGGTGGGAGATGACGCCAGATCATTGATAAAAGGTATATATGTAATTACAGCGCGTTGCAAAGACGAGCGTCTGAACCACCACGGCTGATCTAACAAACACATCCAAGCATCACAGGAAGGGCTTCTGTCGAAAATCTCTTCACTAAAAGAGAAAATTCGTCACGTCTTTGCGCTCCAGCTCAGCGTGAGTGAGTGCGAGTGCCCGGCCAGCAGCACGGCTCTGTGATTTCTCCCTTATTGTAACCACGTGGCTACGTTCGCAGAGTCTGTCCTCCCTCAACACGTGTATGCATGTGAACATCTGAGCTATAACAGTTCCCATGTGCAGCGCTAAAGGGAGCAGCTGGAGTTTCTGTACTTTGGCTCGGCTGCGGCGACACCGGTCGGACGGCGCTGAGAGGAGACGGTGCAGAGGCTGTCAATCAGTCGCTCAATTCCCCACCAACACGCACGCATGCACACAACACGGGTAAACGAGAAAAACACTGGATGCACACTGCTGGAGTTTGCAAGCATAAAAACCAAGCAAAGCGAAAGTTTTCTGGGCACTGACCTGGACAGCACAGCAAGCACAGCGCCGGTCAGCCTCTCATCTTCTTCTCTCCTCACGTTTCACACTCCAGCTCCCTCCTGACTGCCTTTTGAAGTTGGTCCCTCTGCTCTTTTTGAGGTGAAACTCGTTGGTGGAGGAGGGAGGGGAGAGCAGGAGAAACGTGGGCTCTCTCTTGCCTTTTTGTCCCACTTCTTGTCCTCTTCCTCCTATTTTCTTTACTTCCCTTCTCCCTTGTTGTCTCTTTCTCTAGGTGAAATTCTGCACCTCCTCTTGCTCTTCCATAGCAAAACGCAAACCTCTCCACACACACTCACTAATGGAGGGAGGAGGGGAAAAATAATATGTTGTGAGAGAGAGCGAGGGCGAGCGGGAAGGAGAGAGTCGGGGAGAGAAAGCAGCAACAAAAGTCTGCTCAGTCACCTCGTCTCCCTCCTGTTCAAATTTAGAGGCTGGATTTCAGGCTGTGAGTCGAACTCTACTGGGCATGCCCACAACTGTGGCACACTTTGTGATGAACACTCACTTCCTCTCTCGTTCTTGCCTCCCCCACCTCTCTCACAGCCCTTTCTCTGCCTCCCTCCCCTCTCCCTATAGCTCGGTTTAGCAGGGATCAGGGATTGCTGGTGCTAGTCCAAAGTCCACTCAGCTCCACGAGACAAGCCTCACTTTGCATGAAAAATATCACAACTTCAGCACAACTAAAAGTACTGGGACGGCTGCTGCGACAGAAAGATGACACTCTCTTTGATGATTTTGCTGCCAAAAATATCGTAGGCTTGCTGAACATTTCCAATCTATGTAATTCAATCATGTGCATGTTAGAATCCTGTCTGGACTTCAGTTATGTCATATTTAATCCAAAACTAATGGACGTGTCACTCAGGATCACACACAGATCAGCCACACTCACTTTTGCTAATGAAATGTTTTCATATAAACAGTTTCCTGCGTCGCTTCTGCTCCAAACAGATCAAGTATTATCTGGACCCGTGTGACATCCTACTCAAGGACTGCTTGGGCCCGGCTCTCTTGCGCCTTATCGCTGATGGTGATATTTGCAGACCTCAAGCAGAGCATTCTGACAGCTATGTGAGGTATGAGGACTCTGCCGCTTGAAATCTCTAAAGCACCATTGTTTTCTCTAGACTCTGGACGGCATTGTGTGACGCATTTCTTCAGCAAGCCAGCCTCGTGCCTGTGCTATCTCTATCTCTGGCTCCCCACACTGACCCAGATTCTCCCTAGCAAACCATCAGGACGCCATGTATCAAAACCAGGCTGTGGAACGAGGACAGCGAGTTCAGAGAGCGGCAGACGGGCAATGAAAGAGAGACGGGCAGAGAAAGTTCCCCCGGCATCTGCAGACAAATTCAGAGAAAATACTTTGAAATGAGCGGCCGATTCAGGGAGCATTTTTAACCGTAGCCAGGGACCCGTGCTGTGTCGAGACAACAGCGTAATCCTGTGGACAGTTTGAGCAGAAAGTAATCCATCTGGAGCATCTGAGGGGTGGAGATAGGAGCCAGGTGGAGGAGGAGGTCCAGACGGCTGCAGGGTTGACCCCGAGAGGTCAAGAGGTCATGAGAAACAGCCAGTCAATATGAATAGAGGGGTCAATGCCATGGCTGGATAAGTCAGAGCCACATGTGCCGGGGTCGATTGATGGAAGGATAGAGCGTGGGGGTGGGAGCGGAACAAGATCCAAATTAAAAGCCGCAGAGGATGATAGACGAGCTTGACGAAACCACCGTTACTACACAGTTTGGGCAAAGTGTCTTCTCAAACCACATTCACAACTTTCTGCAGGCGACATGAGCTTTCTCCAGAACTTGCTGTCTTGGTTGTCTGGACACGCACTTGCAAACAGTCCCTCCTGGGAGGTATTCGCAGCGTCACACTCGGCCAAGCACATCACAGCGACTGAAGTGTGAAGCATGTAAAAAGTAAACGTAGGACAGATTACTGCATAGCGTTAGGCAATCAAGCCAGAACTTTGTTTTAGAACAAGTGAAGCCTTCCTTTTCCCCGCGGATATTCAGGATACCCAATGGAAAATAGAAAAGGCATCTCAGCTGCTTGTTTGAAGTCCGCTCGAGTGTATACTTCAGTCAGGCAGAGTCATTCAACCTGCTCATGCTACTTAGAGTTAAAACAGATCCAGATCTCTGAATGACATTCAAGACTTAATCCTGAACCCCAGTCGGGCCTTTGTCTAAACTCTATTCAGTCTATTCCAGTAGGGTTGGGTTTCTTTGCACATATCAGCGTCTGCCCTAATACTCACGTTGATTCTATATAATCTCTGACCATACTAAATAATAAATCCCAATAAACATCACCATCTTTGTGATTCATCCCATCTTAAGAATTCTAAAGCTCAAATAATCAACCTCTGTGGGAACAAGTGCTATGTGCCCGAGCTGTGGTTCTGCAGCATCCTGCCCGGACTGAAACACACAGCATACATACACCGGCCCTCTCACACTGGCTCTCTGGTGACCTGTGATCCCAGCTATTGTCCAGCTCGGGTCTATCCCGATGAGGGACCGAGCAGCAAACAAAGCCCTGACATTAACTCCGGCTTGGCTGCCCTCTCAGACTTTGACCTGCAGCCCCCACAAACCAGCCAGGAAAATGAAATAAAGCAGGTCAGACAAACTTTAACCCCTCTGACGACCACCCGCCCGCTGCTCCCTCCACCAGAAGAGGCCAAGAATGACAAGCTGCTTACAGGCAATAGATGAACAGTGACCATCCACCTGCTCCTGTGCAAACAGACGTGTCACATGTCTCGTTAAAGTGCGGCAAGTGAACACTAAGTGCGGGGGCGGGGGGGTTAAAAGCAATAATGGTGGCGAGTCAGTTGTTTGTTTTCTCGTTCCTCCAGTCAATAAACCAATAACAAGTAGCTAGAGAACACACAGACATGTTGAACTTGCTAAGCAGTGTGGCGCCTGCATGGAGGATGCCGCTGCCGCTTTTTATTGATCATATTTTACTGGCGCGAAACAGGAAATTCATTCAGTATCCTGTGCTGAAAATTGGCTCACTATGATCACTTTTCTAACAGATGTGAAAAAGCAAGTACAATCAATGAGTTTACTGTTAAATTCTCAAACACTGCATTTTTATACAGCATGCCATAGCCTACCACCGCAATGATGAAAAAGTTTCAGGGATTTTTTGTTCATAATTATTGAAGATCATGAACACGGTGGATCTTCAGACCTCAGGAATCAGTTTTGGGTAAGAAAAGCATCCTATTATCAGACACTCGGTACAATCTATGGATTCAGTGGACTGTGCCTTTAATTAAATCAATGAGCTTGGGACTTTGTCGGATTGAGGTTTTGGACTCCCCACCATTTGACCTTAGAACTGAAGAAGCTTCTCGGATGAGAGGTGAAACGTCTTCAAGCAACTTAAAGAAGTCCAGACGCTTTTCTTTGCAAACTCCTTTGACGGTTGAGGTTTTGACATTTATTTCTAAACGAGCTGAACTAAAAGCATGTCGCGAAAGGTCAAGCAGCTGGTTAGACATGCTGATGTTAAAGAACTCCCACCGATAAACCAACAAATTGGTTTTGTGAAAGTATGGATCTGATCTTTCCAGCTGTTGATATGCAATCTTTATTAATGACACGTTGGCAGTATCAGTAGCAATAATGATATCTGAACACTGTCCTGTATCCTCCTATGATCTCCGTATGTGTTTTTCCATCTGAAACATGATCTTTTATTTTTAAGTTTATCAGCAGAGAACTGACTGATAGTTTTGGGTAGATGTGTTGCAGGACTGAAGACTCGGAGACGCGACGGAGCTCAACATTTCCCTCTTGTGCTTCGCTGTTGAACCACTTGTATGTATAGAATCAGCCAGTGTGTGGAGCACTAGTGCCTCCTTTTGGCTTTTAGACATACTGCAGTGTACACAATCATTTTCTCCTCCAGTCAATGTTTTTTTCCACTGTAAAAGTGAGAAAGGTATACTCGTACTTATTAAAAAGAAGGTCAGTAATTTGGACTACGCTGTTGCTGGAACAATAATTGTGGTGTTACAGTAATAACAACCAAAGACAACAAAGAACAGTTTGGGATATTTTGTGAATATCAATGAGGCTGTGTCATCGTTTCACTCTAGAGGAATACCGCCGAGGAGAGATTAAAGCAAATCCGAGGAAGGCTAGGACATGAAATGGTAAACAGACTGAGACGTATATAGTGAATTTCTAACTGAACACTCGAAGCACTTGTTACTACCTCATTCACTCAGTCACATTCATGCACACACTCACACTCTGACAGATGCACTGGAGCCAGTATCGTGCTTCAGTGGGGGACTTCAGTGTGCAAACTGGAGTAGTCAGGGAGTGGACCAGTGACGTTCTGACTGATCCACTCTACCACAGTCCCCCACAAGGAGGCCGGCCACAAATGGAGAGGAGGTCAGTTTTGATCCTTAAATCGTTTTCATTATTACTTACAGAGGATTGAGACAAAAGTAAAGATTCTGATAGTTGTTTCACCAAATTTACAGTTAAAATAAAACAACTTCAGACAGAAAGACAAACCTGGAAACATCCGTAATACATGTGGTCATTTAGATGAAGGAGCCTGTTTTGGGGCGTTATACTTGAAAAACTTTCCAGAGGAGCAATCAGTGATGTCAGCTGGCTCAGGGCTATTATGAGATGATGGTAATAATCATAAAAACTGACCTTTCCGAATGTTGCGTATCACAAAGCCATGACTGTACCTTCACAGGTCTGCAGTCTAACGGCAGTTCCTCGAGCCTTCAGAGTGCCTCTCCGGTTAAAGCAGGACAGCAGCTTTGAGCTGCACAACCACACCGCCTCCACCTTTATAGCCTGGATCCTGCTGCACGGTGCAAATTGAAGGAATAGATTTCCAAGACAAAACCTGCACCTCGATTGATCCGACCTTGAAAGAAATAAATACGTTGTCATCAATGATCCTCTTTGTTAATGCTTTTGTTGGCAGAGCAATTCACATCCAAACAGCAAACATCAATCGATGTGCCATTAAGAGACGCTTCTGTCATTAACACAGAAGGTTATCAGTTCCATGTTTTTGATTCGGCATCAAAGTCAATACAGAGAAAAAGTGCAGCAGGACTCACTTGATGCTGGACTTGAGAATTAAAGTTCAACAGCTGATTGGTATGGACATGCACCTGAAATTATGATACAGTCAAACTACTTGAGATCAATAAAGCTGCTTCCCAGACTACTGCACCATCCACCAGGTGCTATTGGGATTCCACTGTTTTGCTGTGGGGAAGCGCCACCCTCTTTATTGGAAAGAAAGGCTACGATTAATATTCTTGCAGAATATCGAGCTGCAACAGGAAGCAGCAGAGTCTTTGAAAGTTATAGCTGCTTCGTACTTGGTGGTAAAAGAAGGGGGGGCCCAGCTCCCTCTAGAGACCCCGTCACCGATAATTAGCGATCAATCAGGAATTAGTTTAAAAGCTCAAAAAGAACACCGAGAGCACTATTAGATCACAAAGATTCACTGCTCTCCAATAATTGCTTTGGATGTTTAAAAGGGGCCAAGGTCCCTGGGTTTGTTTTATCTCAGTGTCCTATTGCAAACTAGAGGAGGATCAGACACAGAATGAGCATTTATGTGACTGATATTCATAAACATCAGGCCTTTTAATGAGACACGATGAACTGCAAATCTTGATCTAATCTCTCTTGGCTGGAGCTACAAACACACAGTATTTTTCCTCTGGGTTGAAGCCGATGGTTCTACACTGTAAAAAATACATTAAGGTTGTAAATGATAGTAAAACACAGTAACATACTGTGAAGTGAGTAAATGTTAACTTTACTGTTCCACTTCTATTACTGTACAGTATGTTACTATCTCATCCAAAGGACGGAGTTACAAATATTCCTTCTTTGTTACTTTAACTCAGCATTGCTGCTCTTTTTGTCAGATTGAAACATACACAGACTTTCCTTTGTCTTCCAAACCTTCGACAGAGACGTTCACTTTGCGTTTTTGAGCAGATAATTAGCCTGTGTTTGGTTGTCAGCGCCAACAATCTGTGTTTGATTTTTGATCATCTTTAACCCTTTAAGACCTACCATAGAACCAAGTCCGCCAGAGCTTATATTATATTTTTAGAATAGAATAGAATAGAATAGAATTCAACTTTATTGTCATTGCACATGCACAGGTACAGGGCAACGAAATGCAGTTTGCATCCATCCAGAAGTGCTTTAGTGATATAGATATATTACAATATATATTAGC